>NC_057734.1:48709568-48824445 GCF_004010195.1 Chiloscyllium plagiosum
TTCTCCTGTTCCCTGGATGCTGCCTGACCTGCTGCGCTTTTCCAGCAACACATTTTTAGCTCTAATCTCCATAAAGCCATGCTGACTGAACTTGATTAATTCTTGACTCTCCAAGAGGTGATTAACCTGCAATAGTTTCCCTTCCATAGTTTCCGATAGTTTTCCCCATCACAGATATTAGACTCATCGGCCTACAGTTTCCTGGTTTATCCCTGCCACATTTCTTGAATAATGGTAACACATGAGCTGTCCTCCAGTTCTCTAGGACCTTTCCTGTGGATAGAGAGGATTTAAAAGTGAATGTCAGAGCCGCAGCACACACCTCCCTTGCCTCCCACAGCAGCCTGGAATGCATCTCATTTGGGTGAGGGGATTTAGAACAAAGAACAAAGAAAATTACAGCCAGGAACATGCTCTTCAGCCCTCCAAACCTGCGCCGATCCAGACCCTCTGTCTAAACCTGTCACCTATTTTCTCAGGATCTGTATCCTGCAGCTCCCTGCCTGTTCATGTATTTGTCTAGATACAACTGGGCGGCACGGTGGCTCAGTGGTTAGCACTGCTGCCTCACAGCGCCAGGGACGCGGGATCAATTCCCGCCCCGGGCAACTATCTGTCTGGAGTTTGCACATTCTCCCTGTGTCTGCGTGGGATTCCTCCGGGTGCTCTGATTTCCTCCCACAGTCCAAAGATGTGTAGGTCAAGGTGAATTGGCCATTCTAAATTGCCCGTAGTGTTAGGTGCATTAGCCAGGGGGGAATGGGTCTGGGTGGGTTGCTCTTCGGAGTGTCGGTGTGGACTTGTTGGGTCGAAGGGGTGTGGACTTGTTGGGTCGAAGGGCCTGTTTCCACACTGTAGGGAATCTAATCTAATCTAATCATCTAAAACAACGCTATCATACCTGCCTCTACCACCTCCGTTGGCAATGCGTTCCAGGCAACCACCACCCTCTATGTAAAAAAAAAACTTTCCATGCTTATCTCCCTTAAACTTTTCCCCTCTCACTTTGAACTTGTGACTCCTAGTAATTGAGTTCCCCACTCTGCGGAAAAAGCTTCTTGCTATCCATCCTGTCTAAACCGCTCATGATTTTGTAGATATCAATCAGGTCCCCTCTCAACCTCCCTCTTTCTAATTTATTCACCTTTAAAACTCCTGAAACCACTAATCCCTCATTCCTCTCAAAGCTAATTTGTTCAAGTATATCACAGTCCTCCTGCCAATTTCTCTCCCTACATCATCCTTTACTGTAGTGAATACAGATACGAGGCACCCATTTAAACCTCACCGACATCTTCTGCCTTCAGATGCAGATTGCACTTTGGTCCCTCCTGTTCCCAATCTTTCCCTGATGACCTTGCTCCGCTTGGAAAAAAAGCCTGTGAAATTTCCTCTATTTTACCTACTGGTGTTTTCTCACGGTTTCTCTTCACTCTCCTAATTTCTTTTTGAAATTACGCCCTGCACTTCTCTCAGGATTTCTCTTGTTTTGAGCTCCCAGTATTGCCATAACCTTCCCTTTTTTTTCATTATCCAACCCTCTGCATCCTTGATATCCAGGGTTTTCTGACCTTGTCGGTCTCACCCTTCACCTTTATGGGAACATGTTGGCCCTACACACTCTCTATTCCCCTTTTGAAGGGCTCTCACTGCTCTGATCTAGATCTTTCTGCAAGAAGCTGCTCCATCCTCTTTGATGAAATCTCATTTACGTTCAAATTTGCCTTGCCTGAAATCAGAACCTTTATTTCCATTCCATCTTCACCCATTTCTATTACTCTACTTTAAATCTGACTCAGTCACTCGCATCAAAATGTCTCCCCATTGACACTTGTACCATATGACCTGAAATGAGGTCCAACACTGTGCCTGTTTTATAGAATTTTCTGATGAGCGAAAATTCTCACCTGAAGGTTCTATATCCTGGAGTATTGAGCTGCCATTAAAATAAATGGCATCCAGCTTTGCCATTCTTGCTTGTGCCTTAACCTGACTAAATGTATTCTGCTTGTCAAACTGGCTTAGCTTTTCTTCTCCATTGTCTGTGCATCACCCCTGACTGTACCACCAAATTTCCCTGCCAAATTAGTTTAAACCCACATCAGCAGTGTTCCTGTAATTTGCTCAGTCTAAAATCTTTTAATATTCTGCAGAATTAATTATTTCACCATTAATTTTTAATAAAATGTTTGCTGTCTGAAGATCTTGCTTGCTGTATTATTTGGAGAATGAAGGCAACTCAAACAGGTTACTAATTATCTTCTCGATATACTAATATTAAGTGGCGTCCAAGTGCTCTGCACTGTCTTCAGAAACAATTCCTATCAGTCCAGCCCTCTTGCTAATCATATTTGGTTCATGTTGCTGTTGTATTGTTACTTGTGTATTCTCCCAATCAGATTGTCTTTACAGTCTCACCTTGTCCGTTTACGGTGTAACTATGAGGTTGTGTTACAAATATTAATCAGAAATTCAAGTATGAGTTGCCCAAGATTTAGGAGAGTAGACAGTGTTGAATCAAAAACCACATTTGCTGACAATGTCTTCTCTTAAAATGTGATCATTCACACCTAACCTGCATGACTTTGTTGTTGAGGTCTAACTGTAAAAAACACAAGAAACAGGAGCAAGAGTAAACCATAAAACCCATCAGCAATTCAATACTGATCTTCACCTGATCTTGGTCTGATCTGTTCCACTTTCCTAACCATATCCCTCAGTTTGCTGAGAAACCACAACTCTATCAGTTCATAAGCAAACCTTAACAATTCCTACACTCAGATTAAATTTGCCGGAGTTTCTGATATTCCTGGAGTTTAAAGCTGAACAGAACTTCAGACCCAAAAACAGGAAATGATGGAGAAACTCAGCAGGTCTGGCAGCATTTCAGTGAGGGAAGCAGAGTTAATGTTTTGAGTCCAGTGACTCTTAGAACTAGATTACTTACAGTGAAGAAGTCATCAGATTCCAAACATTTAACTCTGCTGTCTTCCCACAGATGCTGCCAGACCTGATGAAGTTCACCAACAATTTCTACTTTTGTTTCAGATCTCAAGCATCTGCAGTTCTTTGTTTTATTTAAGTTGTGTATTTGTTGCTTTCTTTGTGATACTGGGGGTGCAAAGCTAGACCTTTCAGTACAATGTTGCTGTGAGGGGAGATGGTGGTATTACAACGCTATCACTGGACTAGTTATCCAGAGGCCCAGGCTCAAAGCAACCTGGCCATTGGAATTTAAGTTCAACCAATAAAAATTCAGATTAGGTAAAACTAGTCCCTGTAATGGTCAACCATCATAGTGTAATGCTGTCATCAATTATTTATATCTTCTCTGGTTCATTCACATCCTTTAGGGAGGGAAAACTCTCCTCCTTACCCTAGTCTGACCTGCGTTGATTTCAAGCCCGCAGCAATGTGGTTGACTATTAACTGCTCTCTGAAGTAGCCTAGCAAGCCACTCAATTTAAGAGATGGGCAAGTTGCCCTTTCAGCTGCACCCATAATCATGAAAGATTTCCTACATGGATCACTGCTCTTTGCTAAGCGAATTCTGCCTCTGTTGGAGTTCTCTACAGTAATATAGCATTTATTTCTGCTGAGAGGGTATTTTCCATGAAATTGCAGAATGTCCAATGCCGGAGTCTTGAGTGTTTTAATGTAGACTTGCCTAATTTTGTTGTATGTGCCTCCTATCTCCCTTGTGTCTGAAAGATTCTGGGAAGCTGCTTGAATTTCATGGTAACTTTTTACTGTGCACCTGCCTGTGTTTGAAATGAGTAGCAGCCATCAAAATTGTATTTCCCACTGAAGTTCTTCACAGTTTAATTTATCCCTGGAAGCCATTAATTGCAAATGAGATTTGTGAAGGCTCTGGGAAATCAGTCTGTGCTGTTTTGTGTGTGTGTGTGTGGTGCTAGGTTGTTCAGCATTTCACTGTCCTATTTACAGAGCATTTCCATATGAGTACCATGATGATGAATGCACACAAGAAAGTCCTGGTTGGTTTAATAACAATTTCCTTATCTTTCAACTGGTATCAGGCAAGCGTGTCAAAATTGAAACCGTTGGTAATTGGGATCTCCCCAAATGATGAGAGGGGATTTCCATTGGTGAATTTTTCTGTTAACCTAGGGAGATTTCAGAGCACAGCATAATCCAACACTCCCTTCCTATCTCTCCCACAATCAAACAGCACACAGCCAGTATCCCCAGCCCCCCCCACACTCTTTATGTCTCTGTCTGTCTGTCTGTCTGTCTGCCTGCCTCTCTCCTTCCTCCTCCTTCTTCTCTCCTCCTCCTCCTCCTCCTCCTCCCCACCCAAGCCAATTCCCAACCCGACATGCACATGGCAACATCACACCGAGCAGCACAGACTGACTTCCTGGAGCCTGCATCCATTTAATTTGTGGCTAATGGGCTTCCAGGAACAAATTAACCTGTGAAGTACTTCAGTGGGAAATACAATGACTTGTCTTGTTTGATGACTGCTCGTCATTTCAGTCATACACAAGTGCACTGTAAAAGGTTACCAAGTCCACAGCAGAGTAGAAATGAAATTTTAAGCATTTGAATGTGGGAGCTCACCAGGAAAAAAGCTGACTTGAATTTATTCATTTATAATTTATTAATACCCCAAAAAGCCGCTAAGTTTCCTTTAGGAATCAGTTATTGGTGATATTTAGGTGTTGCAACATGCCTTTTCTCCTGGATTACTCATTACAAATCGCTATAACTATCTGAATTTTAACAATGTATAAACTCCTGGCACAGGTACATTACTGAGCATGAAGTTCATTAATGGCTTGTTCGAAGGGATCTGCATAACGTTTGTCTGGGGCTTTCCCTGAGCATTGATGTGACCTGTAACTTAAGTTTTATTTTCTTGTAAACTGTGAGGTAACCCTACAGCTCAGAAACCAGTTGTTAAATATTTCATTACATCCCTACTCTTCATCGACTAGGATTAGACTTGATGACTCGTATGGGGAGATGAAGATGACAAGGAATTTCCTCTGCATCATTAAACTTTGTAATTCTTGTCCAAAGCGAAAGTGGAGGCTAGGTCATTGAATATCTTCAAGTCTGAAATAGGTGTTAAGGCCACAATCCAATGAGCCATGATTGTACTGAAAGGTAGAGAAGACTCTGTGAGATGTGTGACCTATTCCTGTTCTTAACTCCTGTGTTCTTGGATGGCATACTCCTGTTTCTTATATTCTTTGTTGAGAATGTAGACACTGTGACATGTGTAATGCGTGATTCAGGTATTTTTCCTTGAACTCTGCCATTGCCCAGCTGTGTATTCAGTGACTGAAGCTCAGCCTGATAATCATTCCAGGTCTCTGGACAAGGTTGACCTGAGATTCTCACAGTGTGTCCCGAGGTTTCCTGTCCCATCTCTCTGTTTGTTTGTGATCTCATGAAATGGACAAGAAACCAGATTCCTGAGCTGCCTTAGCTCCAGTACCCTCCCACTGGTTGCTCGTCAGTGGTCACTTCAGACGTCAGACATCAAATAGCCTGGTAGGAGAGTTCTGTTGTACCATCTGAATGGACAGAGGAAATCAGAATAGAGATGAACAGCATATAATGACCTGCGCCATTGCAGCAACAGTAACTTATTCCACAAGCTGTTGGAAAGTCTGCGCAGACCCCAGTTTGAGAATCAATGATTAGGCAAACAGCAGTTCACAAGCTCTCAGCAAATGTCTGACTTTTCTTTGGAGAAGTGGTTATTACTCCTCTTCAATTAATGACCTGGGGGGATCTTTTATGTCCACTTGAACAAACAGGATCAACTTCACCTTAAGAACTTGTGAAAGATGATGCTTGTTACTTTGCAGCATTCCCTCAGTACTGTATGGAATACCAACCACAGTTACATGTTCAAGTCTGGAATGAAGATTTTTTTCCTGAAATTTTGTTTACAATGAGTGCTGAATTGAGCACTGTGCTGCACCAGCATCAGACCGATGATACAAAGGAATTATGAAACAGAACAAATAGAAGCTTTGTAGTGCTCACACCACTCCACTGGACTAAGATAGATAAATCATCTCAGGCTCAGCTCTCTTTGGCAATATGTCTGCATTTGGGCCAGAACCGATTCTTTTATGGGATATAGGATTCACTATAGCTCTTGAGAAGCTGGTGATGCACTGCTGCCTTGAACCACGTTAAAAATCACAAAACACCAGGTTATAGTCCAACAGGTTTATTTGGAAGCAGTAGCTTTCGGAACGCTGCTCCTTCATCAGGTGGTTGTGAAGAATAAGATTGTTAAGACACAGAATTTGCTATAAATTCTTATTCTTCACAATCACCTGATGAAGAAGCAGCACTCAAAAAGCTAGTGCTTCCTGTTGGTCTATAACCTGGTGTTGTGTGATTTTTAACTTTGTACACCCCAGTCCAACACCGGCATCTCCAAATCAAGCCTTGAACCACTGCAGTATGTGTAGTACATTATAGGCAAACCTACTGTACTGTCAGGGAGTTGCACAGTTACTTTCCATATATTTGAAGCTTTGTTATGAACAGTGTGTTCACCACAGAGTAGCATAGAAATGCTGATTTCAAGTTTAATAGCTGTATTGATACCCTTCTGATTAGTTTACCAGGTTAAATGTATACAAGACACTGGACTACAAGTGATTCTGTTTAGTTTTTAAATTTAACAGTGACATTTGCCTGTGAACTAAAGCAATCGACAAATATTTGTAATCCAGTTTAACATGAAGATAATATATATTATTTCATAGTTGTTGAATATGATTGTTTTCCTGTTTAATGTATTTTGCCTGGGTGAGTGGGGGTTGCTCTGTGTTCTGTATTTTCTTCCTTTGATATTTCCAATGACCCCTGACTTGCTGACCCCTGGCGGTTTGCTGGGCTGGGATATGCATCAGTCCAAAGTAGCCCCCAGCCTCTGTCCCCGTCCCCCATCCCCCACTGTCTCCACACCCATGCAGACACACCCAGCCACAGCTCAATAACGTGGCTTTGGAGCAGTATCACTTTGTGTAAATTAGGGCAGTGAAGGCAAGATCTTTGAATTGTTTCAGCCACAAACTGCAAGGTGACCTAAGGGAAATATTTAGAATTATGTGATCGAGCATTTTCATGTATGAGTGCATGGGATTGTAGGTTCACTCTGGATAGATGAGCTTGTACCAATGTAAATGCCTCTTGTCCACATCAATCCAGTTGATCTTATTAATGTTACAGAGGAGTATAATTAAGTTCAAATGCACTGCACCTGTTGCTTTGATTCTGATTTGAGATTCTGACTGTATGGGTTGGAGATGGTGAGAACTATCTGAAATTTCAAAACTACATCATCTACAGGTTACTCAACCCAATTATTCTGTGTTGGTGTTTATGCTTCTCGTGAGAATGTAATCCTATCAATATCCTTCTATTTCTTAATCCTTTTATGTATTTGTATCGCTTTCCTTAAAATCCATCTGGTATTTGCCTGAGCATATACTCGTCGCATCAAGTGTCATATCCTCACCACTCTCTGGGTTAAAATGTTTGTCTTCAATTCCTCATCCCTAGTTTTAAACCCCTCTATATCTGCCCTAGAGGTTCATAAACTTGTGTTTTGCAGAATAGTGGAGACATTTTGGGATCTGTAAAATAATGTGAAATACAAACTAGGAGCCATCTGGGGGGACATTGTGGGTTGCAGAACTGAGACTTAAAAGGAGAGCATGCGGGGTTAGATAATCTACACGATGAGAAGCAGCTATAGTAAGAAGCTGGTTTGTTTTAAAATGTTATTAAAATACTGTTTTCATGTAACATTTTCATAATGGGTGTTGTCATGTAGATAGAGTCACATGATCACCAAGTGATTTAGAAAAAGGACCTTTCCATTGAAAGGCTTAAATGGAAATTGTGGAAGGGCGTTGCTGGAAAAGCGCAGCAGGTCAGGCAGCATCCAAGGAACAGGAGAATCGACGTTTCGGGCATTAACCCTTTTCCAGCAACACATTTTCAGCTCTGATCTCCAGCATCTGCAGGCCTCACTTTCTCCTGTGGAAGGGCATTCCAAGAGGACACCAGGCTGACCTCAAAATGAGGCGTCAACATGGTGATGCTACAAAACGTTACGTGTGTGCCATGCAGCAAGTGATGGATTGACCTAAGCGATTCCACAACCAACGGATCAGATCGAAACTCTACAGTCTTTCTACATGTAGTTATAAACAACGGTGGTCGACAGTTAGACACTTCATTGGACACCACAAATATCCCCATTATCAACGATGGAAGAGCCCAACACATTAGTACAAAAAGTGAGACTGAAGCATTTGCAAAAATCTTCTGCCAGAAGGGCTGAGTAAGTGATCCATTTCAGCCTCTTCCTGAGGCCCCCAGTATCAGTCAGTCAGTCAATTTGATTCACTCCATGGGATTTCAAGAAATGGAGGCTCAGGTTAGTGCAAAAGCTATGGACCTTAACAACCTTTCAGCAGTAACATCTGTGCTGCTGCAGTACACCCACAGCACCAGTGTGTACCCGGCAATGTGGAAAATTACCCAGGTAGATCCTGTGCATAAAACGCAGGACAAATTTCACCTGGCTAATTACTGCCCCATCGGTCTACTCTCTGTCTTCAGTAAAGTGATAGGAGGTGTCATCAACAATGCTATCACGCAGCACATGTACAGCAATAACCTACACTGTGACACCCAGTTTTGAGTTCTGCCAGGGCTTCTCAACAGCTGACTTCCTAACAGTTTTGGATGAAACGTGGATAACAGGGTTGAATTACGCAGGAGAGGTGAGAGTTACAGCACTTGACATTCAACTGAGTGTGGTGTCATGGAGTCCTAACAAAACTGGAGCCCATAGGAGTGAGGGGATGTCTCCACTGGCAGGAATCGTACCTGGCCCAGAGGAAGATGGTTTTGGTTGTTGGAGATCAGACGTCTCGCCTCCAGGGCATCTCTGCATGAGTTCCTCACGGTGGTGTCCTTGGCTCAACCATCTTTAGCTGCTCCATCATAAGGTCAGATGTGGGAATGTTTGCTGATGACTGCACAATATTTAGCAGCATTGGACGACGGCATTTGTAGAAGCAGTCCGTGTTCAAATGCAACAAGATCTGGACAATACTCAGGCTTGGGCTGACAAGTGGCAAGTAATATTCATGCCACACAAATGCCAGGCAATGACCATTTCTAATAAGAGTCAATCTAGCCACCACTTCTTTACCACCAATTCAATGTTGATGCCATCACTGAATACCTGGAGGCTACTGCTGAGCAGAAACTGAACTGGATTACCGATATAAACGTAGTGGCTACAAGAGCAGATCTGAGGCAAGAAATCTTGTAGTGAGTAACTTCCCTTCTGACTCCCCAAAGCCTGTTCATCTACAAGGTGCAAGTCAGGAGTGTGTTGGAATACTCCCCACTTGCCTGGATCAGTGCGGCTCCAACAACACACAAGCAGCTTGACACAATCCAATACAAAGCAGTCTGTTCGACTGGCACAAGCACTCATCCCCTCCACCACCAACACTCAGGTGCAGCAGTGTGTATTATCTACACGTTGCACTTCAGAAAGTCATCATGGCTCCTAAGACAACAACTTTCAAACCCAAGAGCCCACTAATATCTAGAGGACAAGGGCTTCAGATACGTAGGTACTCCTCACCTGCAAGTTCCCCTCTAAGCCACTCCCCATTTGACATTGAAATATATTGTCATTCTTTCACCGTCACTGGGTCAAAACTCTGGAATTCCCTCTCTAGCAATGTTGTAAGTCAACGTAGTGGTTTGAGAAGGCAGCTGACCACCACCTTCTCCAGGATACCAAGGGTTGAACTGTAAATGCTGTCCCAATCAGTGCCTACAGCCCATGAATGTATAAAAAAGATCACTGTTATATTAGGTCAGCTGTCAGCTTACTAGTTTTCTTGAGAAAACCACTACAGTCCGTTCAACCTCTCAGTTCCTGATATTCTTATTAATTTGTTTTTCATCATCTTCAGTGTGTGTGTATACATTTTGTAATCTAAAACACAATAACTAGGCACAGGAATAGGCAATTCAGCCCCGTGAGCTTGGTCCATTATATAATATGATATAGTTGATCTTAGAATGGAATCCCTACAGTGTGGAAACAGCCCATCAAGTCCACAATAACACTCCAAAGAGCACCCCACCCAGACCTACCTCCCTACTCTATCCCTGTAACCCCGTGTTTCACATGCCTAACCCACCTAGCCTGCACATCCCTGGACATAATGGGTGATTTAGCATGGCCAATCCACCTAATCTGCACATCTTTGGACTGTAGGAGGAAACCAGAGCAAACCCATACAAATATGGGGAGAAAGTGAAAGCTCCACACAATCACCCAAGACTGGAAAGGAGCCTGGATCCCTGGTGCTGTGAGGCAGCAGTGCTAACCACTGATCCACTTGCTGCCCATCTCCATTTCAACTCCATTTTACTGCCTGACTTCCATAACCCTTCAACTCATTGCTAGTTAAAAATCTGCCTATCTCCTCCTCAGATTTTAGATTAGATTACATTACATTAGATTAGATTACATTACAGTGTGGAAACAGGCCCTTCGGCCCAACAAGTCCACACCGACCCGCCGAAGCGTAACCCACCCATACGTTTACCCCTTACCTAACACTACGGGCAATTTAGCATGGCCAATTCACCTGACCCTGCACATCTTTGGACTGTGGGAGGAAACCGGAGCACCCAGAGGAAACCCACACAGACACGGGGTGAACGTGCAAACTCCACACAGTCAGTCCCCTGAGGTGGGAATTGAACCCGGGTCTCTGGTGCTGTGAGGCAGCAGTGCTAACCACTGTGCCGCCCATTTATTCAGTGACTCGGCAACCACTGGACTCTGGGATACCTACAGATTCATGACCCTTTTGAGAGAGACAAATTCTCCTTAAATCTGCTGTTTCATATCCTGAAACTATGACCTGTAAGACCATAAGACACAGGAGCTGAAATTAGGACATTTGGCCCACTGAATCTGCTCCACCATTCAATCATGGCTGATAGGTTTTTCAACCCCATTTTTCTGCTTTCTCCCCGTAACCTTTGATCCAGTTGGCAGTCAAGATCTTACCTATCTCTGTTTTAAATGTCTTCAATGACCTGGGCTCCACAGCCCTCTGTGGCAATGAATTCCACAGATTTACCACTGCCTGGCTAAAGACATTTCTCCTTATCTCCATTCTAAAAGGTCTTCCTTTTTTTTCTGAGGCTGTGTCCTTGGGTCCTCATCTCTCGTGCCAATGGAAATGTCTTCCCAACATCCACTCTGTCCAGGGCATTCAATATTCTGTAAGTTTCAATCCGATCCCCCCACTGTATCCATTGAGTATAATCCCACAGAGTCAAAGAACAAGAACCAAGAAACTTACAGCACAGCAACAGTTTCTTCAGCCCTCCAAGCCTGTGCTGATCCAGATCCTCTATCTAAACCTGTTGTCAACTTTTGAAGGCCCTGTATCCCTCTGCTCCCTGCCCATTCGTCTACCTGTCTAGATACATCCTAAATGATGCTATTGTGTCCATCTCTACCACCTCTGCTGACAACACATTCCAGGCACCCACCAACCTCTGTGTAAAGAACTCTCCTCATATATCTCCCTTAAACTTTTCCCCTCTCACCTTGAGCTCATGACCTCTAGTAATTGAGTCCCCCACTCTGGAGAAAAAGCTGCTTGCTATCCACCCTGTCTATACCACTCATTATTTTGTAGACCTCAATCAGGATCCCCCCTCAACCTCATCCTTTCTAGCGAAAATAATCTTAACCTACTCGAGCTCTCTTCCTAGCTAGCACCCTCCATACCAGGCAACATCCTGGTGAACCTCCTCTGCATCCTCTCCAAAGCATCCACATCCTCTTGGTAATGTTGCGACCAGAATTGTACGCAGTATTCCAAATGTAGCCGAACCAAAGTCCTATACAACTGTGATATGTCCTGCCAACTCTTAAAACTTTGCCTAATGAAGGAAAGCATGCTATATGTTTTCTTGACCTCTCTATCGACCTGTATTACCACCTTCAGGATACAATGGACCTGAACACCCAGATCTCTGTGGATATCAATTTCCCAAGGTTTTTCCATTTACCGTATAGGTCATTCTTGAACTGGATCTTCCAAAATGCATCACCTTGCATTTGCCCGGATTGAACTCCATCTGCCATTTCTCTGCCCAACTCTCCAATCTATCTGTATTCTGCTGCTTCTCTGACAGTCCCCTTCACTATCTGCTACTCCACCAATCTTAGTGTCATCTGCAAACTTGCTAACCAGACCACCCATACCTGCCTCCAGATCATTGATGTATATCACAAACAACAGTGGTCCCAACACGGATCCCTGTGGGACGCCAGTGGTCACAGTTCTCCATTTTTAGAAAGTCTCTTCCACTACTACTCTGTCTCCTGCTACCCAGCCAGTTCTCTATCCATCTAGATAGAATGCCCTGGACCCCATGTGACTTCACTTTCTCCATCAGCCTACCATGGAGAACCTTATCAAGCACTTTACTGAAGTTCATTTATATGACATCTACAGCTCTTCCTTTGTCAACCAACTTTGTCACTTTCTCAAACGTTCCTCAAATGTTAAAGCTTTCACTTCTGGATTCTTTCTTGTGAATCTCCTGTGGACCCATTCCAGGCCAATGCATCCTTCCTGAAGTATGGGGCCCAAAATTGCTCATATTACTCTAAATGTGGTCTGTACAGAGCCTGAAAAGCCTCAAGTACATCCCTGTTCTTATATTCTCGTCCTCTTGAGATGAATGACAATATTGTGTTTGCCTTCGGAACTACCGACTCAACCTGCAAGTTTACCTGAAGAGAAACCTGGACTAGGACTCCCAATTCTTTTGCACTTCAAATTTCTGAATTTTCTCCTCATTTAGAAAATAGTCCATGCCTCTATTCTTCCTAACAAAGTGCATGATCTCACACTTTTCCACATTGTATTTCATCTGCCATTTCTTTGTCCACTCTCCTAACCAACCTAAATCTTTCTGCAGCCTCCCTGCCTCCTCAATACTGCCTGCCTCTCCCCTTATCTTTACATCATCTGCAAACTTCATCAGAATGCCCTCAATTCCTTCATCTAGATCATTAATGAATAAAGTGAAAAGTTGTGGTCCCAACACTGACTCTTGTGGAACACCACTAGTCACTGGCTTCCATCCTGAGAAGGACCCTTTAATCCTCACTCTCTGCCTTCTAATTCTAGTTTGTCGTATGCAAAAACATCCTCTTTTTGGCTACCTTGTCAATTGACTTTAGCATCTTGTATACCAACACCACTTGTATAAACCTTATACATATGGAGAGCAGAATTGGGCAAAGTATTTTGATTGTGGTTCAACCAAGTTTCTTTACACATTTAACACAACCCTCAGCTTTACAATTCTGTTCCTCCAAAAAGGAAATCCAGTGCATGAAGCAATTTTCTCGTCACCTTAGTGAATTTTGAGAAGATTTGTAGCTCAGGTTGAAGTTCTGGATGTAAGTTTGCTCGCAGAGCTGGAAGGTTCATTTTCAGACATTCATCACCATACTAGGTACCATCACCAGTGAGCCTCTGGTGAAACACTGGTGTTATGACCCGCTTTCTATTTATGTATTTAGGTTTCCTTGGGTTGGTGACATCACCAGTGCTTCACTGGAGGCTCACTGATCGTGATGAAACATCTGAAAACAAAACTTCTTCTGACCTTATTAGCCTGCATTTTTACTTTGTGATTTATGAATCTGTACCCCTTCATTCCTTTGTTGCTCCATTTTTTTTAGATAATTAGGCCCTGGCATTTAAAACAAGGGACTGAGAACACAGCACAATGTATTGATGGAATTATAAAATTAGAACGGTGTATTAGTCGATTAATTGAATGGGTGAAGTTAAGGAAATTGGATTTCGATATTGACAAATATGAAGTCAATCACTTGATTCCGAAAATTGATAAAACAATATATTTGGTAATTAGCCAAAAATGTTAGATGTCAGAGGGGACTTCAGGGTCCAGATACATAGATCATTAAAATGTCACAAATAGCTGTCAAAGCTAATTGCATTGACTAAAGGAACAAAAACAGTGTTGGAGAAACTCAGCAGGTCTGGCAGCATCTGTGAAGGCAGAAAGCAGAGTGATGGTTTGGACTTGAAGGATTCAATTACAAAGAGAGACTATACAAAGATGGATTGTATTCTCTGGAATTTAGAAAGTTAAGGAGTGAGTTAATTAAGTTTTAAAGACATTAAGGTAAAGTGGTAAGGTAGATGGGGGGAGACTGTTTTTGTTGCTGGGCATCCAGGATTAGGGGGTATGGCCCAAAAATTGGTTCCAGACTCTTTAGGAGTGAAGTTAGAAAATGTTTTTTATGTAAAAGGTAATAGCAGTTTGGAACTCTATTCCACAAATAGCAATTGATGAGACTAATAGATATTTTCATTCATTATATTTTATTAAATATGTTCTTATTTCTTAAGTTAGAACATAAGTTTGTACTTAACCTATCTCATTGAATGGCAGGATGAATAGGTTCAAGGGGCTCAATAGCATTCTCCTACTCTTATGTTTGTGGAGAGGTCTGGGATACCTGTATATTCCAGGAATGGGGAGTTCCTACTGCATTTAATGGGAGGACATGATTGTAATTGTTTTCATTTATCCTAGCTGTCGGGCTGTACACTTGCTGAGCTGGAAACACTGTAATAGCAGGTCACAGCCAAAGACCATTCAGGCAGTCTGAGACAGTTTAGTGGGAGAGTCATCGATGGAGAGGGAGGAAGGGATTTGGCTGATAACTGAAGAGGATTTGCTCAAGGAACCACAGAACTCACTTCTCGGTGCCCACAAGTGTTGCTGTGAAAAACACTGCTGTCAAAATGCATGCATGTTTCCTGAGGCATGTAAAACTCAGCCAGCCAGCAGTGTTTGTAATTTTCTATTTAAATAGCAGAAACAATGGACGTAAGTTAGCTCGCTGAGCTGGAAGGTTTGTTTACAAACATTTTGTCACCATACTAGGTAACATCATCCGTGAGCCTCCGGTGAAGCACTAGTGTTATGTCCCACTTTCTAATTGTGTTTCGGTTTCCTTGGGTTGGTGAGGTCATTCAAATCAACCTTCCAGCTCAGTGAGCAAGCTTACATCCCGAACCTCAACCTGAGCGACAAATCTTCTCAAAACTTGCTAGCAGAAACAATCTCATTTAAGTATGAGTATGATCATCCTGCCTGTCCAGATTGTGTCACTCACACTCCTCCAAACTCACTGTGGTTAAAGCAAACATAGGGTCAGTCAGCAGTTAGGAATATTTGCTGATCTAACCACTTTACCAGTCCTCTGCAGCTCATCTAAACTGAAGTTATTTTACCATTTACAATCATCTTCTGTGAGTTATTAACATTGTCTTCTCTTTCGTTGCCATCTTCCTATCAACTACATCTCCCTATTTGATGTCATCCACAAATTTGGAATTGTACCTTGGATTTGAGGACCCAGATCATTTTTGTAAATTGTGAATGACTCTGGTCTCAGCCCGTTCTTCTGGTCCTCAGTTCCCACTTTCAGTCAGTATAAATACTTTGAACCCATCCTCTTTCTGGTTTGTAAGCAGCTAGCTTCCATTCGGCTATTTCTCTCCTGACTCTACACATTCCAATGTGTTTACTTTGTACTGTCTTATTGAAAGCCTTTTTAAAAAAAATACAGAGGTATTGCACTACCTTTTATCTGCTCATTTTGTTAGTTCAAATAATTCAGTAAGGTTAGTCAAGAATGACCTTTGCTTTTCAAATCCCTGCTTTCGCCACCTCATTACTTGTTTTGATTTCTTGATACTATTCTATCTGATCTTTGAATAAGGATTACATTATCTTTCCAACTGCTGATGTTAACTGTTCTATAATTCCCTGAACTTGTTTATCTCCCATTTTAAATGGAAGAATAGCATTTCGTCGTCTGGCCCTGTTCCCTTTCCAAATGGATCTTTATATGTTTAAACCTTCTCTGCTATCTTTATTCGATTTGCAGTGTGTGGTTGCAGTGTTTCCAAACTGAGGATGTATCCTGCTGGTTTGAATTGTTTTTGTACGTTATTTCCCCCTTCAATATCTTGACATTGTTGATCTCTTTTAATGTTATATCCATGTTGTTTTCCTTGGTGAATAATGAAACAAACTAATTTTCAATATTTCTGTTGTTTCACTGTCATTACAAGTATGTTGTGTATTCCAGTTGCTATCCTGATTTTCCTTTTGTTGTTTGTATCGCTAGAATGCTTCAATTTATTTTGTTGAAAATTTAATTTGTAGTTCCCCTCTGCTCTTTGATTGGTTTTCGACTTTATTCCTCACCACTTCCTATTTCTCCAGTCTTGCTGTTTTGTATCGTCTTTATGTTTAGTTTCAGCCTTACTCCTTTTATTCAGCCATGTCATCATTATTGCCTTGTTTGATCTTGAGTTTTAGCAGTGTATTTCTTTTCCTAATTTTAGTTTATCATTCTAAAAATATTTTTAATGCTCTGTAACCTCATTCCTTTCTTTGCCCCACCCCCTAGTTTACCTTTCATAACTGTCTTTATCTCTTAATTATATTTTTCTTATCTATTCCTTTGGTGTTTATCTTGCATCCTGATCTTTCGGTTAAATTTGCTCCCATACTTTTTTCCTCCAGTCCATAGTTACAGAAATTAGCAGGATATCAAGAGTTGCTAATTGCTGATTGTTCTCTTTTCAACCATCCAGTTCTGTACTCATGGTCATTTAGATCAACTTGCACTGCCTTGGAACTTCTTCAGGGGCCAGCCAGTTGCTGAACTGACCCAATAGAAAGGGTGAGTCAGACGCCCAACTGTAGAGGTTTTGTACTGTGGAAAGCATGCAAGCCCATTCAGTCAAGAGACTCCATGTTCAATGGGTTTAACCTGACAGTGTAGAAAGAAGCAAATCAGTTCCTGGCACCTATATCCACTCTAGATCTCTGAGCCAACTCCCTTGGCTCCAATTACCCATGTTTTCCTTGTTCTCTTTTAAGTTGTTTGTTTTTAAAATATTTATTGACTTGTCTTTTAAAAGCTAAAATAAGGAGTAAGAAAGTTTCTTTCAGAACCCCTCATAGTTTATCAGCACTTATAATTATTCTCTGCCTTGACTTTAAAATTCTTGCATTTGGATTTTCCTTATAATTAATATCAGTCATCCCTTGTATCATATGAATAAATGTCTCCTTTCCCCTGTCCAACATTCCAAAACTAAGGCACCTAAAACCTGATATAATATTTTAGCTGTAGCTTAATGATTTGCATAGGCTTATCATTACCTCATTGCTTCTGTACTTGCTGTCCTCATTAATAAAATTATGCATTCATATGCTTTGTTATTGCTCTGCTGGTATCAACACTGTAGAGACAGGAGGACTTGAGATGGGTGAGTACACAACTGATAAGGGTTCCCTGTTTGAATTGTGAACTCAGGAGAAATTCCAGCCCTGGGTTAAACTTTGGCTCAATTTATTTTGGCAGTCACTGGCCAAGAACAAGTGTATTGTTTAAGTGGTACCTTGGGTTGACAGGTTTAATTACATTCTCGCTCTCAAGGCCCTGTATTCCCTTCCATTATTTTAGAAGATTGATGTTGCAGCCATGCCTAGTATCTAAGGAAACACAAAATGTGAACTGAATATGGAATCCAATGCAAGTGTACAGCAGAATAGTCAGCATTTCAAGTAACTTTTCAATCTCGACTCTTTCTTTTATGATAGATGCAGTCAACCAGAATTTTTGAGCGCTTCAAATTGTTAATGCTGGGAAATAAACTCTTGACATCCCATTGTCAGTAACGAGTGCATCCACAATAAGCTCAATCAGGCGCAGAGT
Source organism: Chiloscyllium plagiosum (assembly GCF_004010195.1). Classification (NCBI taxonomy): domain Eukaryota; kingdom Metazoa; phylum Chordata; class Chondrichthyes; order Orectolobiformes; family Hemiscylliidae; genus Chiloscyllium; species Chiloscyllium plagiosum. The sequence goes on from NC_057734.1 coordinate 48,727,486, forward strand.
AAAGCTGTTCAGCCCCAACTCAGTACAGCTATTTTATCTCCTTGAGCCCATATCCTTTGGGAAGATTGTGATTCACCAAATCTGTTTGAATGTATTCATGGTGATTTCCTGCATGTTTTACCATTTGGCGACCTGTTTTCACACTCCTGTTATTGATCATTCGTCATGTGCATCCGTAACATGTCCATCTTACCTTGCCATAGAAAAGTGAAGCCTCTCCAAACACCCGGTTGGAAGATGCTTGAGTGGGCTTTTCTGCATAGTTTTTCTTTTAGTATCTACCGAACAAATATGTTCCAAGAAACAGGGAGAGGGTGCTTCCTATTTTCAAATGGCGTTAAATGTCAGTGTTCACGAGATGAATCTGGATTTAACCCCCAGGTGATGAGGGTAAAAGGTCAGAGTTTATTCAGCAATACTATCCCCAACTCTGACTTTTTTGGGTTATTTGTTCATGAGATTGTTAAAACAACCTATTGGCTTTATAATGAAAATACAGATGCACTTTCAAAATGCTTTTGGGTATTTGTATGAGAATGATGCACTACAGGTGCTGGAGATCTGCCACAAAAACCAAAAGTGATGGAAATAGTCAGCAAGTCTGGTGGCATCTGTAGGCAGGTCTATGGTTGTTCATTAGAACTGCATTATCTCTGTTTCTCTCCACAGATCTGCCAGAGCTGCTGAGTATCTCCAGCATTATCTTCAGATATTTGTAATTAGATATACAAAGCAGTACAATAAAATTGACATCAACCACCTTCTCCTACACAAACACCATCAAATTGACAATCTGATGACAGCACTTGTTTCAAATTTCAGCCTCTGGAAAAGTTCTCAATTAGGAAAATTGCTTTGCTGTTTTAAGTAGTTAAAATACCTCTAATGAAAATTTGAGCAGCTCAGTGGTTAGTATTGCTACCTCACAGCACCAGGGACCCAGGTTCGATTCCAGCCTCGGGCTTTGTGGAGTTTGCACATTCTCCCCGTGTCTGCGTGGGTTTCCTCCAGGTGCTCCAGTTTCCTCCACAATCCAAAGATATGCAGGTTAAGTGAATTGGCCATGCTAAATTGTCCGTAGTGCTCAGGTATGTGTAGAGTAGGTGCATTAGTTACGGGAAGTGTAGAGTAGTAGGGGAATGGGTCTGGATAAGATACTCTTTGGAGGGTCGATGTGGACTTGTTGGGCCAAATGGCCTGTTTCTATACTGTAGAAATTCTATGAAAATTGGCAACTTGTTAAAAATGTTTCACCTTGTAGTAAAGATCCTTTGTTGATTTTTCTTTTGCTCAATAAAGTGACCTGTAGCAGGAAGGAGGATGTGAAATTAATAGGGTTGTAGAAATCTGGATTTGGAGTGTTTGGAAATGAGTAAAGATTCCACATGATTCAGTCTTGTGCTCATATATGATTTGACTGTTGACTAAGAGAACACCCTGTTAATGGTTTAGACAGTATATAAATAGAAGGTTTTGTTAATTCTTCGACAATATTTTGTTTGATTGATTTATTGTTAGGTGTATTTTGATACAAAATACATTAAAAGGTATTGTAGAGTGTTGCCAGTCTCCAGCACCATCTAAAAACAGAAAAATAAACCAAACTATAGAATATGAAGGCAGAAGAATAGAGAAAGTGTTTAGCTTTATAGTCGTTCTTGTAAAGTGCTCTGCCCTGGGCCTGATGGCCAGGCACAAGTCCCCTTCGCTGCGCTGCTGCCACTGGAATAAAAGTTGCCATTCTTTGGCACCACCTCAGCTTCACCGATGCCCACATCACTATGAATCATTGCTAGACCTCACCAATGCTGATGCCACTGATGCTGACAGGTACTGCACTGGCCCTAACCCGATTCTATCACCGCCATGTGTCCGCTTTGGGCCCACCTCACCAATGATACTATCGATGCTGAGTGTTGTACTGGGTGCAAGCGTGCGTCCGTCACCACCTCCATGAATCTGCGCTGGTGGGAACTCAAACTTGCCTCAGCCACAGCAGCCATGAATCGGTGCTAGGACAGCCTTGTCCATGCAGAAGCCACTGGGAACCCAAACTTGCCTCCGACGCCGCCATGAGTCTGCTCTGTGTCTGTTTGCAGAGCGACATTAATAAAATGAAAGAACAGATCAAGAATTAGCAAATAAAATGTAATGTTAGTACAAGTGAGGCAGCGTTTTTTGGTTTAAAACAAGTAGCAGTAAGTGTAAATAGAAACAGAAATTGTCGAGAAATTCAGCAGGTCTGGCAGCATCTGCAATGAGAGAAACAAAGTTAACGTTTCAAGTCTGATATGACTTATCTTCACAACCACTTTTATTTAGGAGTAAGTATACCCTGAAGGAAAGTGGGCCTAATGCTCAACAAGAGCTGAGAGATCCTGGTACAGCTCATAACACGAACAGCAACATTTAAAGTTGCAGTGACTGTTCGTTTTAAAAAAAAGTCACAAGAATGTGATAGCCAAGATAAAAGCTTATATCTAAACCATTTCAATGGGCAGTGTGGGCTCTATCAGAAATGTATTGAGTGTCCAGTATAGATTCACTAGGATATTGCCTAATATGTAGAGGGAAAAATACAGCGGAAAAACTGGTGTCTTTTTGTTGGGCACTATAGGTTACAGGTTTTTTTATTACTTGTATGTGGAATTTGAGCCTTGCTGGCAAGGTGAGCACTTGAAGGCTGACTTTAATTGCTGTTGTGAAGGTGGTGATTTGATGGAAGTGTTGAGTCTGGGAAGCTGGGACAGAGTGTCTGCTGAACAAGACTGCTGAGGAATTATAGAACAAATGTAAAAGGTATAAAGGAGAAGGTGGGAGGTGCTGTACATGGCATTGATTAGGCCACTTTTGGAATATTGCGTGCAATTCTGATCTTCCTATAGGAAGGATCTTGTAAAACTTGAAAGGGTTCAAAAAAGATTTACAAGGCTTGGAGGGTTTAAGCCAAAGGAGAGGCTGAATAGGCTGGTGCTGTTTTTCCTGGAGCCTCAGAGGCAGAGGAGTGACCTTATAGAGGTTTATAAAATCATGAGGGATATGGATAGGATAAATAGACAAAGTCTTTTCACCTGGGTGGGGGAAGTCCGGAACTAGAGGGGATAGGTTTAGGGTGAGAAGGAAAGATTTAAAAGGGACCTTGGGGGCAACTTTTTCATCAAAGGATGGTGTGTGTATGAAATGAGCTGCCGAGGGACTGGTGGAGGCTGGTACAATTACAACATTTAAGAGGCATCTGGATGGGTGTATGAATAAGAAAGATTTCAAGGGATGTAGGCTAAGTGCTGGCAAATGGGACTAGATTGATTTAAGGTATCTGGTCCACATGGACAAGTTGGACCGAAGGGTCTGTTTCCATACATTTCTATGACTCTAAATGCCTTTTAGATATGGTTGAGAGACTGTGAAATTTACTCGAAGGATTAGAGAGTGACATGAAAATGGTTGGATAAAAGTGAAGATTTGGGAACAAAGTGTTTTGAGCTGTTTGTTAATGTGAAGGGTGAACCCTGGTTGGGCTGAATGGCCTGTTTCACATAACACAAATAACTTGTGTTATGACCATTTAGTATTTATAAGAACAGGTCAGAGGCTAGGGATACTATGGTGAGTAACTCACCTCCCAAAAGCTTGACCACCATCTATAAGGCACAAGTCAGGAGTATGATGGCATATTTCCCCACTTGTTTGGATGGGAGCAGCTCCAACAATTTTCAAGAAGCTCAACACCATCCAGGACAAAGCGGCTCACTTGATCCATTCCCTCCACTCCCTACGGTTAGTGGCAGAAATCTGTGCTATCTACAAGATACACAGCAGAAATTCACCAAAGATCATTAGACAGTACCTTCCCAATCCACTACTACGTCCATCTAGTAGGGCAAGGGCAGAAGATGCATGGAAATATCACCGTCTGCAAGCTCCTTTCCAAGCCACTCACGATCCTGACTTGGGAATTTATGGTTGTTCCTTCACTGCTGCTGGGTCAAACTTATGGAACTGTCTCCCTAAGGACATTGTAGGTCAACCTACGGCATTTGGACTGCAGCGGTTCAAGAGGGCAGCTCACCGCTACTTTCTCAAGGGCAGGGCAATAAGATACTAGACAGCGATGTCCACATCCCATGGGTGAATGAAAAAAGTTATTGAAAAGATGGTTAGATTAGAATCTCTATCATAATTCATTGAAATCAATTCTGTTCTGGGATTGATCAGTTTTTCTGAAATGCTACATAAAAGAAATAGGGCTGAATCCTCTCTAGTCTGTTTAAAATGTGGTAATTTTACCTAATGTTTAGAAATCATGAACTTTGAATGTTTGTTTTACATTAATTCTTCATTTTAAAACCTGAAAACCAGGCAAGTAAAACTTTACATTCCTTCCCTCTGCAGGGAATCTGGCGTATTCCTGTGGATGAAATTGACCGTCCTGGCAGCTTTGCCTCACATATGAACCGTTCGATTGTTATCTTACTTGACGTTCTGTCACAGCTGAAGGACCATAATACACTGCTGAGAGTATCTTCCATGCTTCAAAGGACACCTGACCAGGGAAAGTAAGTGTGCGGTTTCAGAGCTTTCTGAATCAACAGCTGCTTGTGACTTGGGTCTTGTAATTGATTTTGGTTTCAGAAACTCTTTATAACTCAGGGTGTTAGTTCAGACGCTCATCACTCTGTCCAGCATTTCAGCCTTCAATTTTTGGAATAGTGAGAGGCATCTTTGTTTACCTTATAATAAATTGTGTTCTGTGATGTGCATGAAATTTAACTAGTTATCATGCTTAATGATGTTTTTTTACCCATTAATATATTTGGTTCTGTTAACTAAAAGAAAGTGATGATGTTGCTTATTTTTGTTTCACGTCAATGAATTTGTTCAGTATGATTGTTAACCATTTGTGCTTTATCCTCTCTCCTCTTCTCCTTTATCAATGATCTTTCTTGCTCCTTTTGTCGCCTTTACCACACTTATGAAGTTCCCCAGTTTGAACATTTTCATGTAAACATGAGGGTTAAACTTCCTCCCTCCAATTTTTGTTAATGTATTGAATTTTCTTTGGTGCAAGTTATTTTCTGAATTCTGAGGTGAAGCTGTCATTTCTTACAGCTTTTAAAATCAATGGATTTTGAAGGAACAGGTATTTATTAAACGCTTCACCAGTATTGTGATACTGTTCTTTTAATCCAAATTATCATCAACATTATATATTTGCATAGCACCTTGAACATATCTAGGTATCCAGGTACTTTGCAGGAACAAGTTATCAAAGACAATTTAGTAACAAGTTACATCAGGGGACATTAGCATAAGCTATTGAAAGCTTGGTCAAAAAAGTACGGTTTAAGGAACATCTTAAAGGAGGGTAGAGAGGCAAAAAAGTTGACAGAGGGAAGTCTAGAATAAGACACCAAAATAGAGGAAAGAGAGTGGGGAATCAAGGTCAAAATTGGAGGAGCACATATCTTGAATGGTTGCACAGAGAAAGTTACGGATTTTGAGAAGGAGTTCAGAACATTGCTGATAATTTTAAAGTCATAGCGATGCTCGACTGGGAATTAACAAAACTAATCAAAGGGTGCAAGGTGAATGGGCAACAAGATTTTGGTTATGGGCAGTGCAAGTGAGAGACCAGCCAGAAGAGCATTGGAATATTCGAGTTTTGAAGCCACAAAGACAGGGTGGAGGTGATTGATGTTAGAGATGGAAGTTGGCGATCTTGGTGACAAACAGCAACAGAGGGAGTGCAGGAAAGGTTACCAAACTGATTCCTGGCATGGCAAGACTGACATATGATGAGATGTTGGATTGATTAGGATTTTATTCACCAGAGTTCAGAAGAACAAGGGGGATCTCCTAGAAACCTATAAAACTCTAACAGCACTAGACAGTGTAGATGCAGGAACTAAGTTCCAAATGGCAAGGGAGTCCACAACCAAAGGTTACATTCTAAGGATACTGGGTGTAGGACTGAAATGAGGAGAAATGTCTTCAGCTGGAGAGTGATGACCTTGTGGAATTCACTGCTATGGAAGGTGGTGGTTATGCATTTTCAAGAAGGAAGTAGATATAGCTCTTGGTGCTAAAGGGACCAAAGGGTATGGGGAAAAGCAGGAATGGGTTGCTGAGTTGGAAGACCCACCATGATCATAATGAAGGGTGGGTCAGGCTTGAAGGGCCAAATGGCCTACTCCTCCTATTTTCTCTGTTTCTATTTTTTCTAGTAGGATGCCAAAGTGGGACATTGTAGAATGAAGTGGAGGTCGCTGACACCAGTGTTCTCTTTTGGTGTCTTTATAACATGAGTCCTGATATCAAGCAGAGTCTGACTGAACACTGAGGTTAGCTTTGTGACTTGAAACAAGTGACCATTTGGTCAGAAAGGTTTTAGGAATTAACCTGCAGTAGTTAACCAACCTAATAATTTATGTAAACAGCAAGAAGGTAGTTTGTCCATTTAGCCTGATTTATTGTGCTGGTTTCTCAGCCTTCGCTCATCTGCTTTTTCACAGTCAGCGTTTTCTGTATTAAGGGCCTTAACAAGCAAATTATATCTCTTCAAATTTCCATTACTGTTTGTGTAAACTTTCAACAATGGACAAAAAAGATTGGGATTGTGGAAATGGCACAGTTGCCAGTTTTCACTTATCTTTTGTGACCTTTAACTTTCTCTATGTAATCATTGCTGCTATGCTTTCTTCACCTTTTCTAACAGATATTTTACTGGTATTCATGCCTCAGACTACTCTCTAATTCTAAGTGTCAGAAAGTGTTTGCTGTTGCCACAGAGGTAAATTGAGGTAAATTAATATTGGGCTCAGAAAACAGACAAAAACATTCTTTAGTTTATTTCAGCTAGGGGTATTATTATGTGCCCTCCCATGACCTTCTTTGCTTTCAGAAGCTGGCACAATAATACTACACTAGGCTTTGCCTTAGGCTGCCAATAAAATTACTGACCCTGTAAAAGCAGGCAAATCATAACACTGATAAAACATATATGTTTACAGTAGTTGTTAGACTAACTTGTTTACTGGTTTAAAAAGGATGGTTTCAAACTGCAGCATTATGTTACGATACAGGGCATCTGATTGAATGTTGACACCTTGTTTAGCGCTGTTAAATTAAAACTGGAAGTGTAATTGAGTATTGCTGGATTTGTGTTAATGTTGCTTACTGTTGTAACTTAGCTGACCTGGTGGGCACTATCTTGGTGTGACTGCTGCTGTCAGATCTGAGGCCATTACCAACCTTCTGATGTGCAGCTTGTTCCAGTGCCACCTCACTGCTGTGTGACTTAACCAAAACATCCCCACCATGAAGCCCCAGATCATCAGCAGGAGGCACCACCTACACTGGCCATACTGACTCCAGAAGTGTCTCTCTATGCCATTTCTGTGACCAGAGGACCATAATCATCCAATCCCTAAGAGAGCGCAAGACCCAGAAACCCAGCAGCTCCCCAACAGACTGTAAACCAAGATTTGCTGCTGGAACCTGGCCACCATCACAGAGAGAGGGAGAAGGAGAAGCCAGCAAACTCAGCCATGGCCAATTCCTCACCAGCCCACAGGAGGAAGTCCAAGGGTTAATCATCACCGCAAAGTGACTTGAGCTGATCCCTTTTGGGTCTAACGGCTCCTCTTCAGAACCAGTAGTCACCAGGATGCAAAACATTAATTCTGCTTTCGCCCCACAGATGTTACCAGATCTGCAGGGGTTTGCCAGCAATTTCTGTTTTTGTTTCAGATCTCCAGCATCTGCAGTTCTTTATATTATTTTAGAGGGCTAATACTGACCAGTCGACCTCCGAGAATATTGAAAAAGGGGAAAACAAAGTGTGAACTGGCACTGACTGGGTTTTGGGCAGAGGCAGCCTTTTACTTTAGAAGCTGCTGGACTGGGAAGCTGTTATAGAGAGTTATAAGAGTCCTACAGCATGGAGACAGACCCTTCGGCTCAAACTGGTCCATGCTGATCGAAATGTCCATCTATGCTAACCCCATTTCCCTGCACTTGGCTCATGTCCTTCTAAACCTTTCCTATCCATGTGTTTGTCCTTTTAACTGTTGTCAATGTACCCGCCTGAACCAATTCCACTGGCAGCTCATTCCATATGCGTACCACCCTCTGTGTAAAAAAAAAACCAAAATGTTGCCCCTCAGGTTACCTTTTATTCTAACCTCTAACCTTAAACCAATGCCCTCTAGTCCTTGATTCCCCAACCCTGGGGAAAAGGACTGAGTGCATTCACCCTATCCATGCCCCTCAAGATCTTATACACGTCTATACGATCCCCCCAGAGGCTCCTGCACTCTAAAGAAAAAAATAAAGCTGTTTTCGGTTTTGCATCTCTCTGGTAGTTCTCTAGTTATCGACTTGTTGAAAGTTTTGAGAGAAGAATCCCATATGTAAGAAATAAGTAAAAAGTCTCCAGAGCTATACAGAAGATGTTTATATTGATCAGTGACTTTGGAATTCAAGCAAGATATCCAGTCTGGTTGTGCCTGAAGTATAACTCATTGTCCACTGACTTCATGGTAGCCTGGTATTCAACATTGAAACAGTTATCGACTGGTGGCTTATAATTCTTGTATTTTTCACTTGCCCCTTTGAAATTTAAAATTTATCCCTGCATTTAAACATTTTCTGATACCTACATTCCTAGGCATTTTACATTGGTTAGTGTTCAGAAGTTTTACTTGCGTGCTGCTGCTTCAGCCTGGTTTCCATCCATATCTCTGTCTTTTCAGTGAAGAAGTCACTTTACGTTAATTTTTTTTGCAATTTAAGAACTGTAAATGGGGAATTGTTCTTTGTTGCAAAGGTGAAACAAATAAAACAAAAGAGTTTAGGGATTCCATTGACCAATTGGATGTAAACATTAATTGCTGTCTACACAGCTATTCATATCTGCAGTGTGTCATCTCAGTTCTGGCCTTTGATACTTCGTTTTATACATGTACTTTACTGAAGGCTGAAATTGTTGCCGAGAGAGCTATCTTTTGGTGTTGTATAACTAACCTTTCAATTAACACCAGGCATTGTTAGAATACTAGTCCCATTGTCAGAAGAATTGTTAGTCTTGTGTTATATCATCCTAGCGACAGAATTGGTATTGTTTGATGAATGCCAACTTCCCAGCATCGCCACCTACGTCTGGAGCACAACCCCGTCACTGAATGTCAACTGATTGTTTCTTGGGCCATCATTAACCTCAGCACCTCTGAAGATTTCTCTCATATCTCATCATCTACCTGCTTTTACCTCCTTCCAAAACTGTATAAGCCTTGACTTGGTGGATGCATTGTTTCAACTTGTTCATCTTTCTCAACTATGGTTTTCTCTCGTTATCGAATATCCTCTGATCTACATCCATGACCCTTCACCTTTCTTTGTTTTAGCAGTTTCTTGGCTATAACCACCATCTTTTCATTGTGGGCATTTCACCTGTGTATCCAATCCTCAACAGGACCTTGGGCCCTCTCTGATTTTTCTTTGTCTCCATGCAGCACCACCCTCTTGGCTGAGCTTGTTCTCACAATGAACAGCTTTTTCTTTCACTTGTTGTATTTTCTCTAAACTAACAGTATTTCACTGGAACCTATATGGCTCCAAGCTTTTCTGGCCCTTTGAAGTAGTCCATAGAATCCCTACAGTGTGGAACCAGGCCATCCAGCCCAACAAATCACACCGACTCTCCGAAGAGCATCTCATCCAGACTCATCCCCCTACCCTCTCCCTGCAACTTTGCATTTCCATGACTACTGTACCTAACCTACACATCCCTGGACACTATGGACAATTTAGCATGGCCAATTCGCCTAAACTGCACATCTTTGGACTATGGGAGGAAACTGGAGCACCCAGAGGAAACCCATACAAAGACGTAGAGAATGTGCAAGCTCCATGCAGACAGTCGCCCGAGAGTAGAATTGAAGTGGGGTCCCTTGTGCTGTGAGGCAGCAGTGCTAACCACTGAACCACCATGCCAGCCCGAATTTGTGGAATATATTGAACATTTTTTGTTCCAGTTCTACTTGGGCTACTTTTGATATATTGGGGATGCCAAACCCACTTCCTGCTCTCACCGGGTGTTAGAAGATTTCATCAGCTTTGCTTCTAGTTTCTTTGCTCTCATGTGTTTTATTTGTGATGCTTTCTTCCTTTCCTTAATGGTCCTATCTCCATTCCCAGGGATTGGATGTCAACCACTCCTTTGTTATGGACTAGGCCAGACAGCCTCAAAATGTTCCAAGAAGGTAGCCTAGACCCTTACTTTTTCTTGTTTTCAAGGCAGATGTGAAGTGGATATTCCAGGTGTGACACAACCAGTCAAACCACTCCGCTTTAAGCAAAACAGAATTTATTTAAACACTACGGTTGAAACCTAAACAAAAGAAAACAGAATTTAGAATAACAATTATTTGAAAACCCAACCGATTCGATATAGCAACTTAACTAAGGAGCTGTTCCAATTCCCGTAACATTCCAAAACACACCCCTTGGCAAAAGATAAATTCAAACACAGATTCTTCCAGGCAGGAGAGAATTCAGCGAGAAAGCCAATCAGGAACCATCTGCTGAAGACTTTCCTCGAATTAAATTGAAATGAGGAAGTTGTCAACAATTGGGATAAATTATTGAGTTACCTTCCAGCGGAAAACTGAAATGACCTGAAAGAGTTATTGCCATCGGATGGGGAGCTACGTGGAAATAAGTTGGGAAGTACTAATCTAATTGAGGAACCAGAAAACAACCTGAACTGGGAGAATCTGCCATTGTTTAATTCGGGTCTTTTCAGATATTTCAGCACCTGTCTTGTAAAAAAAAAAAACCCAAGAACAAAATACCCTTGTTAAAGTGACACTTCCCCCCTTCAAAAAAAAACCCATCAATATACAAAGATGGCTTCATTTTAAAACCCCATAGTCTTAACTCTGTTAGTACATTACAATAGATATACATTACATTGACTATAACTATGCAAACATGCACTATTACATTCTATTTCAGTCAGTTTACTCCTGCCATTGAACGCCTCAGTTTTTTCATCCAAGTCTTGACAATGCGTCGGCAATTATGTTTTCTCGTCCTGCCACATGTGCAATTTTCAAATTGATTGGTTGCAATAATAAGTTCCATTTAAACAATCAGGAATTTTTGTCCTTAAATTTCTCTAAAAACTTTAATGGATTATGATCTATATATGATTGTCTCAGACATTCTGATAAATGCAAATATTCCTTCCATGTATGACTAAAAATCATGAGGTCCTTGATGTGTACCACACAATTGGGTATTCCAGAAATGATTTTATTTGTTAATCTTTGAAATGTGGCTGGTGCATTTTTCATACCAAATGGCATGACTTTAAACAGGTACAGTCCATTCAGTGCTATGAAAGCCAAAATTATCTTTGCTCTTTTGGATAAAGATACCTGCCAGTATCCTTTGAGTAAGTTTGACTTAGAAACATAAGTTGCTTGTCCCACCTTTTCCATACAGTCTTTCAAACGTGGAATTGGATATGAATTAGACTTTGTAACTACATTGACTATGTGATAGTCTACACCTAACCATTGGTTACCATCTGGTTTTGGCACCATTATTATTCGTGAGCTCCATTCACTGCAACTCACTTCAATTATGGATTATGGAGTATGGATTCAATCTCTTTTTGAACCTGTGCCAACTTTAGAGGATTAAGTCTACAAAAATGTTGCTTAATTGGAACAGAATTCCCAAATCTTCATCTTGCACAATTAGATTAGTACTTCCCAACTTATTTCCACATAGCTCCCCATGTGATAGCAATAACTCTTTCAGGTCATTTCAGTTTTCTGCTGGATGGTAACTCAATAATTTATCCCAATTGTTGACAACTTCTTCATTTAAATTTAATTCGAGGAATGTCTAATTCAGAATCCTCTGAACTTGGTTCTTCACTCTGTGTTGTAACCAGTAACACATTCTTCTTTTGCTTTCCTTCCCTATCAAAATACCTTTTGAGCATATTCACATGACAACTCTGAGATTTCTTTCTGCCTGGAATCCTTATCAAATAGTTCATCTCACTCAATTTTCTTTTGATTTGATAAGGTCCAATAAACCTTGCTTTTAAAGATTCACCTAGCACTTTATCTCTGTTAGTAAAATTGCGAATTTTTGCTTTCTTGGCTGCTTCCTGTTTCTTCATCTGCTGTGATATTTGTAAATGCTGTGTAGCCAACTGCCCTGCTCTTTTTAATTGTTCCCTAAAATTTGACAGAGTCCAAATATGTGGTGTCTGAATTTTGGCTCACTAATTAATTTCTCAATCAATTTTAGATTAGATTACATTACAGTGTGGAACCAGGCCCTTCGGCCCAATAAGTCCACACCGACCCGCCGAAGCGCAACCCACCCATACCCCTACATTTACCCCTTACCTAACACTACGGGCAATTTAGCATGGCCAATTCACCTGACCTGCACATCTTTGGATTGTGGGAGGAAACCGGAGCACCCAGAGGAAACCCACGCAGACACGGGGAGAATGTGCAAACTCCACACAGTCAGTCGCCTGAGGCGGGAATTGAACCCGGGTCTCAGGCGCTGTGAGGCAGCAGTGCTAATTCAAATGGACTGAATTTGGTTAACTAATTTGGTGCATCTCTGATAGCAACAAGTACAAATTGAATTCCTTTATCCTAATCATCTGGATAATCTTGACTATAAGCCCTTAACATGGTCTTTAACGTCTGATGCCACCTTCCTAGTGCTCCCTGCGATTCTTGATGGTAAGTAGTGGATTCAAATTGTTTTATTCCGAAGCTGTCCATAGCTTTCTTGAATAATTTTGATATAAAATTTCCCCTTTAATCGATTGTATCGCTGTGGGTAGTCAATATCTAGTGAAAAGGTTTAGCAACTCTTCAACAATCTTTTTAGCTGTGAAATTGCATAAAGGAATGGCCTCTGGAAATCTAGTGGATACATCCATTATTGTTAATAAGTACTGATTACCACTTTTTCTTTTAGGTAGGGGTCCTACGCAATTAATTAAGACTCTTGTAAACAGTTCTTCAAATGCAGGAATTATTACTGCCTGCAGTTTTCCAATTACCTGACATGTCTGGCAAAAATTCAACTGCATTCTTGTGCAACTCAGGCCAGTAAAAATGTTTTTATATTTTAGCTTGAGATTTTCTTGCCCCTAAATGACCACCTACTGGTAGTTCATGTGCTATCGCAACACTTCCTTTCTGTAACCCACAGGTATTACGATTTGATGAACGTCTGCCCATTTCTCATCAACCTGAATATGTGATGGTGTCTCTTTCCTCATTAAGATATCATTTTTAAGACAGTAGCACTCAGAGATACACTCAGATTCTTCTTCCATGTACGGTTTTTGATACAATTGCTTAAGTTGGTAATCTTTCTGTTGTAACTCAGTTAATTTCTCTGAGTTAAAGATATCCACTTTGTCCTTCACCTGCACCTGTTTTGTCTCATCCATTCAATCAAACATGATCTCCGATAATTCTGCTTCAACTTCCTTATCTTTATTCTTTGATTTCTCCTCCTGTTTCAATTAGTGACTGTGTGATGTCATTACCACACAGTCAGGAAAAGTCCAAGGATATACTTCCTGTAATACCTCAGTTGCCTGATTTTCCACTGGCTTTTCAACCATAGTAGGCAGTACTCCTACCTGTGACTCGGATATATCGTTAGCAAGGACAAATTGTATTCCTGGTGCTGAGTGTTCTTCCAGTATTCCTATCACCACTTCTCCACTTTTCACTGAACATTCTAACCGCACTTCTCATCTTACCATGAATTCCACACACTAGCACTTTTTCTGGCAATAGTCCTTCTGAGTTATATATCTCTTCATCTCTCAACATCAAAGATTGGTGTGATCCCGTAACTCTTAATACTGTAACCTCTTTACCTGCTGTTTTTGGCCTATGTGAGTAAACCTTACCTTCGAAGTAAATGGTTTAAAAAGATCTGGCACTTTTTCCTTAACCAATCTCTGACCAGGTTGTACATTCTGTTGCAGCTTTTTAGCTTCCACTATGCTTTCCTTTACCACTTCAACTAAATTCACTGACTTATCCTGTTTTCCTCCGTCCATCTTCCCAGTGCGTTTTCTAACCCACAAATGCTGTGATTTCATGTGACCTACTTTATTGCAGAGAAAACCTGGAGATTATTAACTTCTGTTTCCCCTGCATGGGTTTCCTTTTTACCCTTTGGTAAGCTATCTTCATGATCTTCACTGGGATCTGCATTTCCCTTGCCATGCAAGGATTTCTCTTTTCCCAAATTTCTGACCCCTATGGATTGAAATTGATTTTGGAAGCCAACCTTTGATTTATGGACCAACTCAACGATCAGCCATTTCAACTGCTAATGTTGCCGTTTTAACTCTCTGCTCTTCCACATGAGTTCTCACTACTTCAGGAAGTGAATTTTTGAACTCCTCCAAAATAGTCTTCTCTCTCAGAGTGCCGTATGTTTGCATTATTTTTAATGTCCTTATCCACCTACCAAAACTACTTTGTTTGATCCTTTCAAACGCAATGTATGTTTGACCCGGGTCCCTCCTTAGATTCCTGAAACGTTGTCTGTAGGCTTCTGACACAAGTTCATATGCATTTAAGATGGCTTTCTTCATCACCTCCTACACCCCAAATACCTCTTCTGATAGTGATGCAAATACCTCACCTGCCAAGTTTGTTTGGATCAACAAAACCCACATGCTTGAAATTTCTTGCCCATTCTGTGTTCATCAGCAGCTCTGTTTGGGATGGTTAATTTCATTTTAAATGAGTCTCTAAAACATGCAGCAATTTAAAACCCTGTAAAATGAGGGCTAAGAAATGGGAAAGGACAGGAACAAGATTATCTGAATGCAAGCTAGTGAAGAACATAAAAACAACGCAAGAGCCACTTGTTTGTTTAGCCAGTTTCTCAAATGAAATGACAAAGGCTTCTACATCTTTCTCAGCAAACTTAGGCAATGCTTGGATATATTTAACCAGATCCTCACCAGGCCTTTGACTAAATGGGTTTGTTCATCCTCACTATCATCCTTACTAAGCCTATCTTCTACCTTCACCGCCATCCTTTTCGATTGACTTTCCTGTCCAAGTGCCAATTTACAAAGTTCAAACTGTGGGGGTCAGGTGTAATTGAAATAGAGGACAGAATTCATGATCTAAAGTTGTTGAAATTGATGTTAAATCCTGAAGGCTGATGATGCTTGTGTTTTTTTTTTGGGTCTCTTTATTTAAGAAGGTCATTATGGCATTAGCACAGTAAGTTTCATAGGTTGGGCCTGTATCCATTGGAGTTAACCAAAATTAGGGTTAGCCTTATTGAAACAAAAGATGCCGAGGGGACTTTATTGAGTGGATGCTGAAAAGATGTTGTCCTCATGGGAGGGAATACAGTTTAATAATGATGGGTCTCCCATTTTCAGACCAAGTTGAGAGTATTTCTCCCTCAGAAGGTTGTGAAATTTTCATCCTAAAAGGCAAGGCCATTGAATATTTCTAAGGCTGAGTTGATTAATGTGAAAATCGAAGGCTACAACAGGTAGACAGGAAGGTGGGTTTGAAGCCACCATCAGAGTGGCTCTGATCTTATTGATTGGTGGAACAGGCTCGAGGAACCAAGCAACCTACTCCTGGTTCTAATTTGTACATTTTGAGGACAGTTGACATGAATGCAGATGATGCCGAAGGGGTGAAGAAAACAAATAATAAGGAACAATGCAAATGGATTTAAGGATTTTCAGTAACTAGGCCATCAGGTGATCAGTGCAATTCAATGTGACTATGAGAATTAATAAGGGGCTGTTGTGTTGCAGTGATTGTATCCCTATCTCTAAACCAGGAGGACTGTGTTCAAGTCCCAAAACATTCCTGAACAAGTTAATTAAACATATCTATAAGAATTAATATGCAAGCAAGGAACTCCGAAGACACATTCTGTTATTTGAAATCGTTACAGCCTGTGCTGATAAAAGACACATGGGATTATTGTGAAGTGACAATTGCATCTCATTAAGTTACCAAAACAAATATAATGCTGCGTAGGAATTGCACTTCTGTTTTTTTTTAACTGTTTTCCTATATCATGGACTGAGATATAACTTGTGCTTCTAAGTCAAAGCCTCCTTTAACACCGTTATTTATTATGCAAAGCCTAAACTTGGAATTGAAATCAAAATGAATAGTCTTGGATTAAATAGACAAAGTCTTTTCCCTGGGGTCAGGGAGTCCAGAACTAGAGGGCATAGGTTTAGAGTGAGAGGGGAAAGATATAAAAGAGACCTAAGGGGCAACGTTTTCACACAGAGGGTGGTACGTGTATAGAATGAGCTGCCAGAGGAAGTGGTGGAGGCTGGTACAATTGCAACATTTAAGAGGCACCTGGATGGGTATATGAATAGGAAGGGTTTGGAGGGATATTGGCCAGGTCCTGGCAGGTGGGACTAGATTGGGTTGGGATATCTGGTTGGCATGGACGGTTTGGACCGAAGGGTCTGTTTCCATGCTGTACATCTCTATGACTCTAATAAGTGTCATGTAGAATCACAAGACCTCTGAATTATTTTGCAGCTAGAATCATAGAACGTTGCAGTGCAGAAAGCCCATTTTGCACCAACCTTCTGAAAAGCATCCTACCTAGACCCACCCCTCCCATCCCCATCCCCCACATGGGGTTTTTAACCACCTAACCTGCACATCCCTGGACACTATGGGCAATTTACCATGGCCAGTCCACCTAACCTGCACATCTTTCAACTGTGGGAGGAAACTAGAGCACCTGGAGCAAACGCACGTAGACACAGGGAGAATTGCAAACTCCACACAGTCGCCGGAGAGTGGAACTTGTGTCTCTGGCACTGAGAGGCAACAGTGCTAACTAGTGAGAAGTACTTGTATACAAAGTATAGACATTTTTGTAATTTGGAAATGTAGCAGCAATTTACCTACATGAAGGTCCCACAGACAGTGATGAGATAAATAGCCAGTTGGTTGAACCATATTGCTTACGGATTAACTCGTGACCAAGGCATTGAGAGACCTTTACTACTTGTTTTTTTAATGTAATATTTCAACTGAAAGATAGACGTAGTCCAGAAGCTCCTTGGTGTCAGCCTGAATCATGCGCTCAACTTTGTGGGGTTAAACATTAGCTCCCATGGCCGCCTGATTCAGACATGAGAATGTTAATACTGTACTGCCTCCAAAACATGCTTTAATGGTTGCCTTTATTCAGAATTGGCTGAGGTAGACATCTTGATTCAAGACAAACTCGTGTGGTCAAAGAAGCCGGGTGCTGGCAGATGGGACCAGATTGGCTTGGGATATCTGGTCAGCATGGACGAGTTGGACCGAAGGGTCTGTTTCTGTGCTGAACATCCCTATGACTGTATGACTGTAATAGACCACTTGTCTACTATTCCTTTGTGTTGACGTGGCTATGTGTGTCCACATGGGAGGTGACATTGAGACGTGATGAGTTCGTTTTTGTCCTGTGTTTTGCTTGAAATTTCTTGCCCATTCTGTGTTCATTAGCAGCTCTGTTTGGGATGGTTAATTTCGTTTTAAATGAGTCTCTAAAACATACAGCAATTTAAAATCCTGTAAAATGAGGGCTAAGAAATGGGAAAGGACAGGAACAAGATTATCTGAATGCAAGCTAGTGAAGAACATAAAAACAACGCAAGAGCTTTTTTCGATATGTGAAAGGGAAAAAATGAGCAAGGACAAATGTGGGCCCATTACAGGAGGGAAACAGGAATTTATAGTGGAGAACATTGAAGTGGCAGAAAAACTGACTAATTTGTGTCCGTCTTCACAGAGAATCTCCCAGAAATAATATGTGACTGAGGAATAAAAAATAATTAGCATGAGTAAAGAATAATGCTTGGAAAATTAGCTGGACTGAGGGTTGATAAAGCTCATCAACAGGCTGAGCTTCATTATAGAGTTTTGAAGGAAGTAGCAAAAAAAATAGGGATGCATTGGGGATTATCTTCCTAGAGATTCTGGAAAGTTTCTTGCTGACAGGATGGTTGTAAATGTAGCCACACTTCTTAAAAAGAGAGGAAGAGGAAGAGCTGCAGCTTTAAAATCAGAAAATGCTGGAGTACCTCATCTGGTGTGTCAGCATCTGGTAGAGAAGAAAACAAAGTTTGTGTTTCAAGTCCAAAGTGATGATTCTTCAGAACTGAAAGGAACTGGAAAATGATAGTTTTTATGTTGTTGACAGAGGGGGAGGAAGAGTGAATGGAACAAATGGCAAGGCCACACTCCTGACATGTTAGCTTGATGTCTGTAAGTCAGAAAAATGTTAGAATCTTTGAGTGAATGCGATAACTGAACATTTTAAAAAGAATGGCAATATTGGGCAATATAAGCATAGATTAATAAAAGGAAATCCTGTTTTATCAACATCCTGGAGGGGTTAGCGTGGTCCATAAACTGAGCTGGAGAAGTCAAATGAACACAGTGGCTACAAAAACAAGTGAGATACCAGGAATCATGGACTGAGTAACTTATTTCCTGTCTCCAGGAGGTCTGACCACCATCAACAAGGCACAAGTCATGGAACACTCCATACTTACCTGGATAAGTGCAGCTCAAACAACACTCAAGAAGCTTTACTCCATCCAGGATAAAGCTACTGCCTGATTCACAAGCATTCATTCCCTCCACTACCGATGCTCAGTAGCAGCAGTGTGTATTATGTACAAGATGCCCTGCAGAAATTCACTAATGCTGCTTTGGCAGCACCTTCCACACCCACAACCACTTCCATCAAGAAGCACAAGGGCAGCAGGTACATGGGAACATCACCACCTGCAAGTTCCCCTTCAAACCACTCACCATCTTGACTTGGAAATATATCACGATTCCTTCAGTCGTTATATAAAATCCTGGAACTTCTTCCTTAACCTCATTGTAGGACTAGGCAAGATGGTGGCGATTCTGTAGAACTGCTGTGGACAGCTCTACCTAACAACCAAGGCATACTGGTGTTTTTTGCCATCCCTGGCCAACTTATGTGGTGGAATTATTAGTTTAAAACCTTACAGAACACATATTTGTTAATATTTGGGAGTGGGAAGGGTGCCAAAGGGAAAAGGATTGAGCAAACAGCAACAGGAAGGACACTCCCCTGCAGCACCTACCACACCAGAGGACCTGATAGACTCTCAAGAATTGGCTACGGCGATGGAGAGACTTACCTTGAAAGTTGCGGCTGTGATTGAGGAGATCTGTGGCGAGATTTGTGCCCAGGTCCAACCTATCACATCTATGCTGCAGAAGCATGAGCAGGAGATCCAGGGCCTTAGGGAGTGGCTGGAGGAGGTGGAGGGTCGAACTAAGGCCTCGGAAGCTGCGATGGAGTCCTCATCCAGTCGGATCCAGGCGCTGGAGCGAGAGGTGTGGGCCTTGCAAAACCATATCAATGACCTCGAAAGTCGAGGTCGGAGGATAAATCTCCGAATTGTCGGGCTCCCTGAAGGTGAGGAAGGTGAGCAGCCAGTCAGCTTCTTTGAAAGCTGGCTGCCGAAGGTTTTGGGCCTTCACATTGAGTCCAGCAGGCTGCAGATTGAAAAGGCTTATCAGATTACAGTGCACAGGTCAGGGCCGGTGCAGCGCCCCCGCCCGGTCCTAGAGCACTTCCACTCATATAAGGACGAACAAAAAGTCATGGAAGCTTCGAGATTACTGGGAAATGATCCGCGGGCACTACTGTACAAGGGGTCAAAAATCATGTTTTTCCAGGATTTCTCGGCAGCTTTAATTCAAAAGAGGAAGTCCTTCGATGAAGTTAAAAAGAGGCTGAGGAACCTGGGCATCCAGAATCCCACAGTGCTCCATTTCAGCCACGAAGATTCAGTTTATACATTTGACTCAGCGCATAAAGCTAAAAACTTTGCAGACACTTTAAAATAGACGAATTAGCCTGAAGAATATGGTTAATGTTTGTTCTTTTTTCCTTCATTCCCCATGTTTTCCCTTGCTTTTTTTTATTCCTTTCTTTTTCTCTTATAATTTCATTTTTTTGGAAAGGAGGGAAACAACCTTGGAATAAGTTGTTCCTATTTTTCTTTAATAACTGGATTTTCTGATGGGAAATTTTCTGGATGTTCTTTGTTGTCTCCCCTTTTTTTTTGTTTGCTCATTTTCTCTTTTAGTCACAAGTAGGAGTGACATGAAGCCAGGGATGGGTGGAGTGCTCATATTGACTTTGTCTTTTTTCTGTTGATTTAAGGATCATCTCCTTGGTTTTTTTCTGGCTTAAGGCTGGGGCACAGTCTGGGTTTGAAGAAGCTCTGAAGCATGGGATGGGTAGGGTGAGTGCCTCCTATGGGCAGGGGGAAGAGTCTTCCATTCAAGGTTTTATAGTTTTTATTTGTAGTGTTTTGGTAGTAATAGTTGTTTATAGTTATGATAGAGTAGTTTTTGCATATATAGTTCTTCGACTCTGTGAGTCTTTATTTACTTGTGCTCGGTGCTTCGTAAGCAGGGTCCTCCCTCTGAGGGGTTCAAGTGTCTCTGAAAGGGGATATGGCTAAGTGTCTTATTAAATGGTGCACCTGGAGTATTAAGGGAAGTCATTCGCCTGTTAAAAGGAAAAAAAATACTTTCTAGTCTTAAGAGGGAAAGGGTTGATAGCACTTTGCTACAGGAAACCTATCTTGATGATGGGGAACACCTGAAATTATAACAGGGGGGTTATGACTGGGTATTCTTTTCAATCTTTACTACTAATAGTAGGGGAGTGGTGGTACTTATTCAGAAAAATCTTCCATTCACATTATTAGAGCAGGTGAAAGATGAGAAGGGACGGTTTATGCTACTTAAAGCCATGATACATGGGGAGAAATATGGCATTTTAAATGTCTACTGTCCTCCGGCACATCCCCTAAACTTTTTGATTAGTGCTTTCTCTAAGTTGAGTGCTTTTGGAACAGGGCTCACTATTATAGAGGGGGGGGAGATTTTAATTATCTTTTGGATCTGACAGTGGACAGGATGCCTTGTGGGCCCCCAACTATTTCTTCGCAGGCCAAGCAGGTGGTTGACTTATGCGAGGAGTTGGGGCTGATGGATATTTGGAGATGTCTCCACCCTACCGGCAGGGGCTTCACCTTTTTTTCAAACCCACATAAATGTCACACCAGGATTGACCTCTTTCTGGCTCCCTCGGCCCTTCTGGATTCAGTTATGGGTTGTAAAATTGGGAATATAGCTATCTCTGATCACGCTGCGGTATATTTGGAAGTTAAGGCCAAGAGTGAAGGGCTAGGTTTGTGGCATTGGCATTTGGACTCTTTTGTCCTTAAGGATTCCAAATTTGTGGAATCTTTTTAATGGAGTTTCAGGAATTCTTGACTATCAAGTCAGGCTCAGCTAGTAGTCCATCTATTCTATGGGAGACTGCTAAGGCCTTTGCTAGGGTATTAGCTATTTCCTATTCGGCTAGCCAGAAACGACAGAAGGAGGAACAGCAGTGTCTAATTGATACGCGGTTTAAAGCCACCGAGGCGGCACATTTTGCGTGGCCTTCGGTGACTAAGCTACAGCGGATAACGGCCCTCTGGGCTGTCTTGAATTCAATACAGGCACAAAACGCAAAGAAGGAACTTGCTTTTGCTAGACAAAGACTGTTCGAATATGGGGATAGGCCAGGGAAGTATTTAGCATACCTGACTAGGAAAACGTGTGCTCCCCAATCCATTACTGCAATCAGAGACAGCGCTGGGGTCCTTACATACAATACTAAAAAGATTAATGAGGCTTTCCGGAGCTTTTACTCTGAATTGTATCGGTCTGAAGGTTGCGAGGACAGGCGTGCTAAATTGGAGACCTTTTTTAAGAACCTGGACCTCCCAGGAGTAACCTTGTAACAGGCCTCTCTCCTTAATGCCCCCTTGACAGTTCAGGAAATACAGGAGGCACTTAGGCAACTTCAGAGTGGGAAAGCGCTTGGCCCTGATGGTCTTCCGGGTGAGTTTTATAAGGGGTTTATAGGGATTCTGTCAGGGCCGATGTTGGAGATGTACAATCACTCCTATAGGCATGAATGCCTATCGCCATCTTTGAGAGAAGCTAGTATTTCCTTAATTCTTAAGAAGGGGAAGGTTCCTGAGGATTGTGCCTCATACAGGCCCATCTCTCTATTAAATTCAGATTTCAAGATTCTGTCCAAGATCCTGGCGCTGAGATTGGAAAGGGTGTTGCCCCATATTATTAAAGAGGACCAGACAGGCTTTATAAGGGGCCGTAGGTCCTCTAATAATATTAGAAGGTTGTTGAATGTGGTCCAAGTTTGTCAGCAACGATTGATTCATGGGTTGGCGATTTCCTTAGATGCAGAGAAAGCGTTTGACCAGGTGGAATGGCCGTATCTTTTTTATGTCTTAGAACAGTTTGGGCTGGGTGGAGTCTTTGCTAGGTTGGTGGAGGCTTTATATCACCACCCTCTGGCCGCAGTCATCACCAACGGGGTGAAGTCTGGGAATTTTAGGATTGGTAGGGGTAGTCGGCAAGGCTGTCCCCTCTCACCGTTGTTGTTTACGTTGGTGATAGAGCCGCTGGCAGAGGCCATTCGTCAGAACGTCCACATAACCGCTCCGGAAGTGGGATCGAGGGCACACAAGATTACACTGTATGCGGATGATGTCCTTCTGTTTTTATCGAACCCGATCACCTCCGTACCCATTTGATACAATGCATCAATTCATTTGGGGCTATTTCAGGATATAAGATTAACTTTGCAAAATCGGAGGCTATGCCTTTGGGGAAATCTTAAGGATGTGCCAGAAGTTGAAGGTGGCCCCAAGTTCCCTTTTAAGTGGTCACGGAGAGAGTTCCAATACCTAGGCATTTTTATTACCCCCACGTTTGATCTGTTATTTCGGACTAACTTT
This sequence comes from Chiloscyllium plagiosum, assembly GCF_004010195.1. NCBI lineage: Eukaryota > Metazoa > Chordata > Chondrichthyes > Orectolobiformes > Hemiscylliidae > Chiloscyllium > Chiloscyllium plagiosum. Next base: position 48,750,443 of record NC_057734.1, read on the forward strand.
GCTCACTTGCTCGACAATATTAGGCGAGATCTCCAAAGATGGGAGGCTCTTCCAATTTCATGGCTGGGCCGAATATCTCTCTTTAAGAAGAATGTACTTCCTCGTTTGCTTTATCCCGTGCGTATGCTCCCTATAATGTTTCCCAGGTCAACGCTGTGGAAGCTTATGGGATGGTTTGGTTCCTTTGTCTGGCATCATGGCGGCCCCTCATCAAACTTACTAAATTGCAGTTGCCTCATGGAGGGGGAGGAGTTGATTTCCCAGACATCAGGAGGTATCAATTGAGTTCCCTGCTGTCCTTTGTCTGAGATTGGGTTGGTAACGATCCAAACTCAATATGGCTAGATATTGAGGCCTCCCAGGCAAAGTGCCCTCTTTATTAACCTGTTGTTCATGGATAAGATGAGAACAGTTATGGACCACTGCCGGAACCCCATTGTCATGAGTACAGTCAAGGCATGGAGGGCGATGCGTCAGAGTGAGGGTTGTTTATCCAAGACTTCGCCCCTTACGACCAGGGATGATGGACTCGAGGTTCGAACTATGGGCAGCGAGAGGAGTTTCTAGTTTGGGAGACTTGTTTGAGGGGGAGGTTATGATGCCGCAAATATAGGTTGCCCAGCAGAGACCTTTTCTGTTTTTTTCAGGTTAGGGATTTCATCCAGAAGAAGACTACGCTTCTCACTAAGCCCTATAAGCCCCGACACAGAGAGGCTGTTGCTACGTTCCACAAGCACCCTTTCGGTTAGTGCCCTCTATCGCCTGCTGGGTGGCAGGGCTTGGCAGGATATTAACCGGTTATGTGAGGTCTGGGAGCAAGAGCTAGGAGTTGAGAACTCTTCTGAAACATGGGAGAACATATGGGAGAATGCTCGAATGATCTCAATCGGTAATAGGACATGTGCTACGCAGTTAAAAGTTCTGCACAGGGCTCATTTGGCACCAGACCGTCTGGCAAAGTTTAAAAAAGGGGCAACTTCAGTGTGTCCCAAATGTAAAATAAGTGTAGGTACTCTTACCCATTGCTTCTGGACATGCCACAGGCTCCGTGTTTATTGGAGCGCTGTGGTGGGAGAGATAGGGAGGGTATTGAGGACTGAAGTTAAAGTAGACCCGATATCTCTCCTCTTAGGTCTACCGAATTTACCATCTTTAGACAGGCATGGGAAGAAACTGTTTAATATTCTTGCATACTGTGCACGGAAGAATATTCTGATGAACTGGGTTGCTGGGATGGCAGAAATTAATTATGGAGCACATTCCCTTGGACTTTTTTACAAACATAGCGCACCACACAACAGACCATTTTGATAAGACATGGCAGCCCTACTTGAATTTTTTTGATATAGATTTGTCAGTTATCTTAACTAGGGTGTTTGTTTAACCAGGAATGTTAGGTTTGTCAAGCCCTGGGCCCTGGAGGGGGTCTCCTGAGTTAATGCGGGTATATATACAATGTTCCCGTTCCTTTGTTTGGGATCTCTGCGCTGAGCATAGCTGTTCTGTATTTTGTAGATTTTTGGGGGGGTTTTTTTGCTTTTCTTTTCTTTTTTTGATCTATTAGTTATTTACTTAGTGGTGTTGCTTTGGTGTTTTTTTATTTTAGGGTAGGTTGGTAGTTAGCAGACAGTAGTTGTATTGTAACTTGTGTTTTATTTTCTTGTAGTGATATTTGTTATTGTTTGTATTTTTCAATAATTTTATATGTTAAAAAATTTTGCTAATAAATATATTTACAAAAGAAACCTCATTGTAGGTGTATCTGTAACAAATGAAGATGTTCAGGAAGGCAGTTTGCCACCACCTTCTCAACGGCATTTGGGGATGGGAAGCAAGAGCTGGCCTTGTCAGCGAAGCCAACATCGCCTGAATGAATTTTTAAAAAGATTGATAAATCTGGAGTTTTTTTTATGGATGTTACTTGTAGTGTAGACAAAGGAGAGCTAGTGGAGAAGGTATATTTAGATTTCTGGAAAACTTTGGATGAGGTTAATAATAAAATTAGAGTGCATGAGATTGAGGGGAATACATTAGTATGGATTGAGAGTTGGTTAACAGACAGAAAGGAGAGAATAGGAATAAACGGAACATTCTCAGGATAGTGGGCTGTCACTGATAAGGTACCTCAAAGAATCAGTGCTATGTCCATGACTGCTCACAATCCATATAAATGATTTGGATATGGAGACAAATTGTAATAGTTCCATATTTGCTGGTGACACAAATTGGGTGGAAATGCAAAGCAAACTAAGTGAATGGGCCAGATCACGGCAAATGTTATATAATCTGAATAAGTGTGAAGTTATTCACTTTGGTAGAAAACACAGGAAGGCAGAAGTTCTGTTAAATGGGAAGGGTTTGGGAACTGCACATGTCCAGAGAGGCAGTAGATGTGTTGTATTTGGACTTCATGAAGGTGTTTAACAAGGTTCCTCACAAATGGTTAAATCAAGAGATAAGAGCTCACATTGTTGGAGCTAGTATATTGGCATAGATAGAAAATTAACACATGGGTAGGAAAGAGCGAGTGGGAGTAAGGGGCACTTTTTCAGGTTCGTCACCTGTAATCAGCAGGGTTCCATAGGGATCAGTACTGAAACAGCAACTGTTTACAATATATATTACAGAGTTTACAGAGATATTAAAAAGTTAAGTAGGTGGGCAAAGAGTTGACAAATGGAGTATAATATAAGAAAATGTGATTTTTTTTTTATTTTGGAAGGGGGAACAAAAGAAGAGTAATATTTAAATTGAGAAAAACTTCAGAAAGGCACACCACAAAAGGACTTGGGGAACTTGAATATGAAACACAGGAAGTTAGCACACAGGGGCAGCAGGGAATCAGCAATATTAATGGAATGTTGGCCTTTATTTCAAGAGGGTTGGAGGATAAGAGTGGGGAAGTCTTACTGAAAATGTACAAGGTGTTATTGAGATGACAGTTGGATGTCTGTGAGCTGATTTGGGACCCTTATTTAAGAAAATGTATTTCAGTGGAAGCAGTTCAGAGAAGGTTCACTGGATGTTTGAGTCCACACTGACCCTCCAAAGAGGATCCCACCCAGACTCACCCCCCCTAGCCTAACCATGCATTGCCCATGTCTAACCCACTTAGCTAGCACTTCCTGGACATCCTGGACATAATAGTCAATCCACCTAATCTGCATATCTTTGGACCGTGAGAAGAAATTGCAGCACTTGGAGGAAAGCCACACAGACACGGAGCGAATGTGCAAACTCCACACAGACAATTGCCCGAAGTTGGAATTAAACCTGGGTAACCTGGTGGTGTGAGGCAGCAGTGCTAACCGCTAAGCATGCTGCCCCTAAATGTTTGGAGGGATTGTCTTATGAGCAAAGGTTAAACAGATTGGGATACTACTTACTGGAGTTTAGAAGAATGAAAGGTGATCTCATTGAAACATATAAGACTCTAAAGAGGCTTGACAGGGTAAATGCTGACAGGATGTTTCCCTTCATGGGACAGTCTACAACTGGAGGGCATAGTCTCAGAATTGAAGACTGAGATGAGGAGGAATGTTTTCTCTGAGGGTTGAGTGTCTTTGGAACTCCTTGCCATAAAATTGTGGGGGCAGAGTCTTTATGTATATTTGAGACCAAGATAGTTTGATTCTTGATCAGGAGAGGAATGAAGGATCATGGGGAAATTGAATGAGAGAAGTGTCAGATCAGCCATGTTCTTATTGAATGAAGGCACAGACCAAAGGGCTGAATGCCTTACTCCTGTTGCAGTTTCTTATGGTCTGTGGTCTAGAGTGTATTTGATCTGTACCCTCTTTATTTTTCCTCCATATTTCATCTGAAGACTTTATGACCATTCTTGCCCTTGCTTGAGCCACATCTCCCTCTTTATTGATTGTAAATTCATGAGGCAATTTTGGCCAATAATTCACCAATCTATATGGGCTTTATATTTCTTTTCTATTTGATCCCCCTCATTTCTGAGCTTCTCCATATTCAATACTATTGCATGTTGCATTCCTCTCTGCACTCTGTTTCTCCTGGACGCCTTATTCAAATCTCCTTCCCCTCACCAAATTACTTTCAACCCTCCTCCACAATACTAGTTAACCTTCTTGTGACAGCTCTGGTTCCAGGCTGTGCAGCTGTAACCCATAATGGTTGCTAGGTTTTCTGTGTTTCCAGGCTGTTCCTGGGAAAAAGCGATGTGCTGACTTGGCATTAATGTGTTTTTTTTACACTTGCTAAGTAGCAATAAATAGAAACTATGCAAATGTTACTGGATTCACACAATGTTAATTTCACACGAATGAAACTGGTGTAAAAGCACCAGAGGGAGTAGAGTTTAGGGGATAAACAGAACAGGATATTGCTTACATAACTTGTCAGAGGGAGGTTTCAGTGAACAGTGAAGCTTGAGTGTAACGTTCAAGCATGTTTTGAAGCAATAGGAGCAGGTACAGTAAGACAACCCATAACAAGAGGTTTGAGGGCATCTATGGTAGGTTTGCTGGTATTACTATTCTCTGATGGTGTGGATACTGCTGAAATGCAGCCTAGTTGGACTTCACTGATCAATGGAATTTAAGGAAACTATTTTTATTTGAAGGGGATGTTCTTTCAGATCTGTATCAGCTCTTGAAATTATTCGTGTATCCAATGCATAAAATTATTTTATTTCTCCGCATGTCTGCTTCGATTAAGTAAGGGAGAAAACGATCACTTTCTAACACTGAGCAAGCAGAAATAAGGAATTCTGAACTGGAGTGGTTGAAATTCGCATTCCTCTAAATTGATGTTGTACCGATTCTGTTGCCTTATGTAATGCTTCTGAACACTTTCTGATCCTTTGAATCTCATTAGTGAAGACCTGCCTCATTTGACTCAACAGTTTGTCTTGGTCGCTGTTCCAACCTGACAATCAGCCTTCTGTACTGAAGTGATCTTGGTACTTCATATGATAGCTATTTCTGTGACATCTGTACAAGTCTGTACAGCTCATTCTGTGTTGCTTAGCAGTGATCTTGAGATTATTTAAATGTATTTATCTTAATAAATTTGAACTGAATATTTCAGAAAATACTTTCTTACAGATTAATTTCCAGCTGAAATCTTGGGGATTAAAGGGCAGTGTGCCATGTACCATTTTACTTTAGCAATGTACTGTTTGGTGCAAGTATCCTTACTAATCCTTGTACAATCTCCCTGCTTTGGTGCTGCTCTGGGGTAGAACATTGCCATTTTGAGTTGAATGCGAGTCCTGTTTGAAGCTGTGTTACTGCTGTGTCTTTCCTCATTTGATATGTGTGTATTTACATACCCAGCACGTACCTGTGCTTTTGAAGTCACAATCTAAAGACCAAATGTGGGAGATCCTCTTTTGGTTTTTCTGTTCTTTCTCACAGCAAGAGAGAAAAAAAATCACGATTTCACAGAGAGTGATCTTTTTTGACTTTCTAATTTCTATTCATCTGTCTAGCTTGAGCCACAGAGCCTGGAGTGTTCTTACTCCAGTGTGTCAGTTTACAAGACTGAATAGATATTTTAAGCTGGGTATTTTTATTTTAAAAGTTATTCCATTTGACTGATCAGTCTCTAAAGGTCAACACATTTTCCCCCAGTACAATGTAAATGCACTGATGCTCATGTAGTTTCTGTCCAGTCAACCATCTTGGGCGGCACGGTGGCACAGTGGTTAGCACTATTGCCTCACAGCGCCTGAGACCTGGGTTCAATTCCCGCCTCAGGCGACTGACTGTGTGGAGTTTGCACGTTCTCCCTGTGTCTGCGTGGGTTTCCTCCGGGTGCTCCGGTTTCCTCCCACAGTCCAAAGATGTGCAGGTCAGGTGAATTGGCCATGCTAAATTGCCCGTAGTGTTAGGTAAGGGGTAAATGTAGGGGTATGGGTGGGTTGCGCTTCGGCGGGTCGGTGTGGACTTGTTGGGCCGAAGGGCCTGTTTCCACGCTGTAACGTAATGTAATCTAATCTAATCTTGTTAGAGTGGATCTGTTGCTTTTGAGAGTTTTAAAAAGGAAGTGATGTAGTGTCCAACTTCCATCTACAGACCTACCTCACTAACTGTCTAAAGAGGAGTGAATCCAATGGACCAGGATCTTGCAAAGTTGTCCTAGTTAACATCTGGGTGCTGGTGCCAAAATGGGAGAATGGTCTCACACACTAGTTAATGACCTACTCGTATTCACTGATTCATATCTCAGTGACAACATCCCAGGCATCATCATTAATTCTGGATATGTCCTGTCCCACTTGCAGGACATACACAATGCAGAACACACTGGTCTGCAGTCAGGAATGAGTTGTCTTGGAGCTCTCAACATTGACTTTAGATGTCATCAAAACTCATGGCATCAGGTCAAATATGGGTAAGGAAACAAACTGATTTCCAATCACCAAATCTGATGAATCAGTAGTTCTCCGTGTCAAGGTTCACTTGGAGGAAGCACCAAGTGAAAATGTACTCTGGGTGGGGACTTTAGTGTCCATCACCAAGAACAGCTCATTGGAACCACTATTGACTGAACAGGCCAAGTCCTAAATGACATGGCTGTTAGTCAAGGTGGTAAGGGAATCAACAAGAGAGAAAAAAAAATTGGTCTCATCCTCACTAACTTTATCTTTGGCAGTAATGGTAGGAGCGACCATTGTAGAGATGAAGTCCCATCTTCACAAAGAGGTTGTCCTCTATCACTGTTGGATGGCATGACTATTCTACTAAATTCAATAAAAACGGGTCTAGCAACTCAAACATGGGCATCCATGAGGTGGTGTAGCCACCAGCAGTAGCAGAATTGTATTTAACTACAACCTCTAAGTTCATACATAGATGTAGTCCCCTCTGCCACCAAGCTGTAGTATTAGCTCTTGGTCAATGAGGTGTGCAGGAAGGTATGTTGGGGACGATATCAGATGTATATATGTTTAAAAAAAAAGTAATCTTGGTGAAACTACAACACAGGACTCCAAACTGCAGAAGATACCATGTAATAGATGGAGCTAAATAATCTCACAAACAATGGATCAGATCTAAACTCTGTCATCCTGCCACACCCTATCAAGGAATAGGCAATTCAAAAGAGTTGCTACACTTGACTATTCCACAGTAGTAGTTGCATTCAATTTTGCCTAGAAACAAAGTGGGACTCGTTTCAAGGTTTTTAAAGATCACTCACAACAGTCTATGGTCACTGAAGACCGATTCTATGGTTATAAGGAGTTGGAGAGGTCAGCAGCATGTATCAGAGAGAAGCAAGCATCATGGTCAGCAGTGCTACTGTTTAGTTAGCCTGTTAAAGCAACTGAACTCCACTGGTTCGGAGTCTTGGGCTTGGGAAGAGGTCACATGAATTGTTGGACAGTTCAGTGCTGTTAGGATAAAGGAAGTAGTTCTGGGAGCTGCATGATGAAGCTGAGAAAGATCAATGCTTTGGGAAAATCCCAGTGCCGATATCAGCTTGGTGAAGCTATCTATTGGTAAGATGCTGGAGTTGAGGTCTTGAGTTAAGTGTTGGATTTCAGTTTACAGATTCCAGGAAAGCAGTAACTGACCAGAACATAAGCAGTTGTTGAGGCAGTCCATAATTGAGTGCTGTTGAGGGGGTTTCGAAGGCAGATTATCCAAACTGAACACTTGTGAAGTTATAATGAGATTGGATGGCCATTGTGTCATTTGACTCTGAGGCGGGGGGTGGGGGGAGGGCGGAGGGGAGAGTGCTGCAAAATCCACAGGATCTGCCTTAATTTTATTTGCTATTTGATGTAGAATGTTTGACCATGACTTGTTACCCTATTTCCCTCGTGTTAATTCCGGATATAACTTGTATACAGTTATGTAGAGATTGTATATCTTTTCCAGTTTAATTCTGAAAATGTGTGTGTTTTTTTCTGTTTGTAAGTACCTAGATCTCATTCGGTTTTTTTTGAAAAAGGTAACCAGTCAGTAACAAGAGTGTCACGCAAATTTGAAGGTCTGATCTGGAGTTATAACAAATAGACAATTAACAGGAGGCTCCACAAATATCCCATTCTTTGATGGGGGAGCTGAATGTATTCGTGTAAAAATCATGGCTGAAGCATTTTCAAACATCTTTAACCAGAAGTGCCAAGTAGATGATCCATCTCACCCTCTTCCAGAGATCCCCAATACCATAGTCGCCTCTGCTGGTTAGAGTCATACCTGGAATAGAAGAGAAAGTGGTTTTTTGGAGGTCATTCACCTCATTCACAAGACCCCACTGAAGGAGTTCCTCAGGATAACTTCCAAGTCTTCAGCCAAATTGATTCAGCCTGTGTGGTATCAAGAAACAGCTGAAGGTATTGGATAGTGTAGAGAATCTGCGTTCTGATAACGTTATGGCAATAGTACTGAAAATTTGTGTCCAAGAGTTAGCTGTAACCTAGCCAAGCTGTTCCAGAACCGTTACAACACTGTTAACCCAGCAAGGCAGAAAATTGCTGAGGTATGCCCTGCACAGGCAGTTCTTCTATAACGCAATGGTTGCGTTCTTGTGCAGCCTCGCATTATAGAAGAATCACGCTTTAGAAACAGTGCTTAAAGTGTTGTTGATGTAATCATGTTACAGCCAATGCAGATTTTAAAAGTTCGTGCTTTAGAAACCATCCCCGATTTGTCAATCACTTTACAGTGAATTTGTGTTAATGAAACGCATTACGACCTGTACATAAAAAGCAGGACAAATCCAACAGGCCAGTTACCACCACATCAGTACACTCTTGAGCAACAAAGTGATAGAACCAATTGTCAGAAGTTACATGCTGTTAAGCAATAAGCAGTGACACTCAGTTTGGGTTCAAACAGAACAATTCAGCTCCTGATCTCGCTACAGCCTTGCCTTGGCCTAAACTTGAGCAAAAGAGCGAATTCCAGAGGTGAGGAAAGTGTGATTGCCCTTGACATCAAGGCTGCATTTGACCAAGCGCCATGTCCGGGAGCCCTATCAAAACTGGAGGCGATGGGAATTGGTGGTGGTGGGGGAGCACTCTGCTGTTGGAGTCATACCTGGCGTAAAAGTAGAAACCTGGTTTTTGGAGGTCATTCACCTCATTTACGAGATGCCACTAGAGGAGTTCCTCAGGGTAGCTTCCGAGGTCCACCTATCTTCAGTTTTTCCATCAGAGACCTTCCTTCTATTGTAAGGTCACCAGTGGCGTGTTTGCTGCTGATTGCACAACGTCAGGCATCGTTGGTGACTTTTTGATTCTGAAGTCCATGTGCACATACAGTGTGACCTGGACAACATCCAAGATTGGGCTAATAAGCAGCAAAAAATACTCCTGCCACATAAGTACCAGACAATGACCATCTCCAATAAGATAGATACTTCCCTTTGAAGTCATTAGCATTGCTATCTCTGAATCTTCCACTGCCAACTGGACTGGCAATTAGAATACTGTGGCTTTAAAAGCAGGTCAAAAGCTAGGAATCCTGCAGCGAGTAACTTGACACATGACTCCCCAGAACTTGTCCATCATCGACAAGGCAGAAGTCAGGAATGTGATGGAATACTCCCAATTTGCCTGGATGGGTGCAGCTCTAACAACACTCAAGAGGTCTAAGACTATCCAGGACAAAGCAGCCCACTTGATTAGTACTTTATCCATCACCTTAAAATAAACATTCCTCCATACTGATGCATGGTGGCAACAGTGTTTGCCACTTACAGGATGAACTACAGTAACTCACCAAGTTTCCTTTGCCAGCATCTTCCAAAACCCATGACCTCTATCATCTAGAAGGGCAAGGGCAGCCTGCAAATTTCATTCAAAGCCACATATTCGAAAATGTATCGCTGTTCCTTTAGTGTCACTGAGTCAACATCCTGGTACTCCCTCACAAACAGTGTTGGGGGCCTACCTACGCTACAGACAGCAGATCAAGAACATGGCTTCTTACCCATCTTCCAAAGGGCAATTAATGATGGGCACTAAATGGACCAGTGACACCCACAACCCATGAATGAATAAAAACATGTTTTACTGGCCAAGCATCAATTTACAAAATGTTGTAGCATCAGTAAATATGAAATATATAAATATATAAAATATAAAGCTAAAGTCTGTGAACACCTCTAGATCTGTTGCAATTGATCATTTATTTGCATCAGATTATTTCTGTGAGAAGTCATATAATTCAAGTAACCTGGTCTTGGCCTGTTACCTTTTAACAATACTAGTTGCACATTGAAGAATCAGCTTTCATATTTTTTGAAGTTGGTTAAACTTTTGCCGCTATGCAGTCATTGAGACCATACAGATCTAATTGTGTTGTGTTAAGACTATAACAGGAGCAAAAGTAGGCCATTCAACCCTTTGAGCCTGTTCTGCCTCTCAATGAGATCATGGCTGATCTGTTAATCCTCAACTCTACTTTCCTGCCTTTTCCCCGTAATCCTTGATTCCTTTATTGATTTAAAAAATCTGTCGATATCAGTCTTGAATATACTTAACAATCCAGCCTCAACAACTTTTTAATATAAAGAATTCCACAGACTCACTGTTGTTACGAAGTATAGTGGAGTAATTGTAGATTGGGAGGCAGAATTTGGTGTTTTAGTGCTTGGAGAGAGAAGCATTGTGTGGTCTCTTTAAAAGGTGGTGCTTTTTTTCTGTGTTTAGTGATTTAAAATGGATGTCTATGAGCAATCATTTGAAAATTTGCAAGTTTACAGAGAGCCCAAACTGAAACATTTATGTGGAGAGGCCATACAGTTAGCAGGCCAAGCAGCAGCTTTTACCAAGACTGAATTTAGCCAATCAATTTGACACTTAGATACCAAAGCCTATTAAATTTAAATCTGATGATTTTGACAACATGGGACTATTGTAAGATATACTGAACAAGGAACAAAATGGAGACAGATGTTCTGATCTAAAGTTCATCCGAAACTTAGATAAAATTGTTGAGCTCAATGTTGTGTCCAGAAGAGTGTAGAATTCAAGTTATTTTTAATTTCCTCATAGATGTTGACATCACTGGCTGGGCTAACATTTATAGCCTGTCCTGAGATCTCCTTGAGAAGGTGGTAGTGAGCTGTCATTTTGAACTTCTGCATTGCATGTGCTTTGGGTAGACCCATAATGCCATTAGGGAGAAAGTTCCATGATGTTAGGGAGGAAGTTGACATAAGTAGGAAAGATGTGTTGGGTAGGCTAGAGGTTATTAAGGTGGACAGATCCCCAGGACCGGATGGGATCTATCCCAGGTTGCTGAGGGAGGCGAGAGAGGAAATAGCTGGGGCCCTGATCGATATCTTTGTGGCATCCTTAAACACAGGTGAGGTGCCGGAGGACTGGAGGGTTGCTCATGTTGTTCCCCTGAACAAGAAGGGTAGTAGGGATATTCCGGGTAACTACAGACCAATGAGCCTGACGTCAGTGGTGGGAAAGTTGTTGGAGAAGGTATTGAGGGATAGGATCTAATTATATTTAGAAATGAATGGGCTTATCAGTGATAGGCAACATGGTTTTATGCGAGGGAGATCGTACCTTACCAACTTAATAGAGTTCTTCGAGGAAGTGACCAAGTTGATAGATGAAGGAAGGGCAGTTGATATCATATACATGGACTTTAGTAAGGCGTTTGATAAGGTTCCCCATGGTAGACTAATGGAGAAAGTGAAGTCACATGGTGTGCAGGATGTTCTAGCTGGGTGGATAAAGAACTGGTTGAGCAACAGGGGACAGAGAGTAGTAGTTGAAGGGAGTTTCTCGAAATGGAGAAGGGTGACCAGTGGTGTTCCACAGGGGTCAGTGTTGGGGCCACTGTTGTTTGTAATATACATAAATGATCTGGAAGAGGGCACTGTTGGTATGATCAGCAAGTTTGGAGATTACACAAAGATTGGTGGAGTAGCAGAAAGCATAAGGGACTGTCAGAGAATACAGGAGGATATAGATAGACTGGAGAATTGAGCGGAAAAGTGACAGATGATTTTCAATCCAGACAAATGTGAAGTGATGCATTTAGGAAAGACTAATTCTAGAGCGAATTATACAATGAATGAAAGAGCCTTGGGAAAAGTTGATGGGCAGAGAGATCTGGGAGTGCAGGTCCATTGTACCCTGAAGGTGGCTGCACAGGTGGATAGAGTGGTCAAGAAGGTATATCGTATGCTTGCCTTCATTGGATGGGGTATTGAGTATAAGAGCTGGCAAGTCATGTTAACATTGTATAATACATTGGTTTGGCTGCATTTAGAATACTGTGTACAGTTCTGGTCGCCACAGTACCAAAAGGATGTGGACGCTTTGGAGACAGTGCAGACAAGGTTTACGAGGATGTTGCTTGGTATGGAAGGTGCCAGCTATGAAGAGAGGTTGAGTAGGTTAGGTTTATTTTCATTAGAAAAAAGGAGATTGAGGGGGGACCTGATTGAGGTTTACAAAATCATAGACAGGGTGGATAGAGACAAGCTTTTTCCCAGGGTGAAGGATTCAATAACGAGAGGTCACGCTTTCAAGGTGGGAGGTGGAAAGTGTAAGGGGGATACACACCATAAGTACTTCACACACAGGGTGGTGGGCGTTTGGAACGTGTTGCTAGCAGAGATGGTAGAGGCAGGCACAGTATACTCATTTAAGATGTGTCTGGACAGATGCATGAGTAGGTGAGGAGCAGAGGAAATGCTTAGGAATTGACCGACAGGTTTAGACAGTGGATTTGGATCGGCTCAGGCTTGGAGGGCCGAAGGGCCTGTTCCTGGGCTGTAAATGTTCTTTGTTATTTTGACCTAGAGATACTAAGGAATGGTGATGTATTTCCAAGTTTTGATATTGAGGGGTTCTTGCAAGTGGTGGGTTTCCCATGTTTTGCTGCCCTTCTCCTTCTACATGGAACTGGTTGTTTTGGAAGGTACACTTTGAGGATTCCTTAATGTTAGGTCCCTCTCACGAGTTCCCCTGTACATCTAACATTGATCATCCTTCGCAAACCACTTCAGACCTCTCTCTCTTTCCCCTTATACTTGCTACAGTCTGTTTGGACTGCACTGATTATCAAGAATTGCTACCTTTAGCACAAAATAGCTTGTGAGCCAGTTTCAAATTTCTTGTTAAGTAGTTGCTGGTTCCAAGGTACCAGAGCGACACAGGGAATGTGAATGCTCTTGTGAACACTGTTGTGAGCAGTGCACTATTTGCTGTTATTTATCTAGTTAGGTAATCTCTTGGGGAGGTGATGGCCTCGTGGTATTTATCACTGGCCTGTTAATCCAGAGACCCAGATACTGTTCTGGGGACCGGGGTTCAAATCCTGCCATGGCAGATGGTGCAATTTGAATTCAGTTTAAAAAAAAATCTAAAATTAAAAATGTCCATGTATCCATTGTTGATTGTCAGAAAAACCCATCTGGTTCACTAATGTCCTTTAGGGCAGGAAACTGCCATCCCTACCTGGTCTGGCCTACATGTGATTCCAGACCAACAGCAATGTGTCTCTGGGCAATATGCAGAAACACCGTTTTTATACAGCTGTAACCCTCCAGTGTTGGAATCTAACTGCATCATATCCTGTTGGCAACTAACACATGAGCTGAGTGATTAAATTTCTGATAAGATTGCACAGACATCAGTTTGCTCTGGATTGAATCTGTATCGATTTAATGTGCTAATTTCAATTTTATTATTTTGGAATGCTCTTTGTATACCTAGTAATTGTGTCACCAAAGAAATGTACAGAATTGATATGCCTGTAATTATTATGTTACTGGCCAAGTTATCCAAAGGTGCTCATTCCTCATCCAATTATGGTATTTTGAGAAATTAAACTCTTCCATTGGAAGCCAAAATTGGTCATTGCTCTGATAAACATTATCTTTAACTTGTTTATTTTGTTTTGCTGGTAATCCTGGGTTTTCTCTGTAGAGATATTGATAAGTAATTGTGAGTTACTATTGAGGACACTTTAGTGTTCTTCTGTTTCTTTAGCTTTCCTAATAGTTAACAGCCTATGTGGCTGAGACACAAAAGAACAGGAAATGACCATTTTGATTTCAGAAAAATCCGTTTTCAATGCTCAGCAAATGTGCTTCATCCTAATTTGTTCATCCTACGTTTGTTAGGAATTGGCTATTGTTTCAAGGTGGAAAATCATCTGAAACACTTGTCCTTTTGGAAAACTATGGATAGCAATGCTGGCTCAATGGTTAGCACTGTTGCCTCACACCCTCGGGCGACTGTCTCTGTGGAGTTTGCATGGTCTCCCTATGTCTGCATGAGTTTCTTCCAGGTGTTGCAGTTTCCTCCCTCAGTCCAAAAATGTGCATGTTAGGTGGATTGGCCATTCTAAATTGCCCCAAATGTCCAGGGACGTGCGCACTGGGTGGATTAGTCATGGGAAATGCAGGGTTACAGGGATAGATTGGTGGGGAGTCTGGGTAGGATGCTGTCCGAAGGGTCGGTGTGGACTCAATGGGCTGAATGGCCTGCTTCCACGCTGTAAGGATTCTTTGAATCTATGACCGTATCTAATCTTGCAAACTAGATTTGAAACAGGCCTTCTGGAATTTCTTCCATCGGAGGCAAAAGATATATGCAAGGGAAACAGTTTCAGAATTTATTAGTTTTTTTTAAGTATCTCAGTATCTTATAGTGTAGTTTTTTTCCCCCAAAGATTTACCATGTTTTTCACACTATGCATTTAGTGAATGTCATAAAATAAAGCTGGGGCCATTGACCACTGCCTTGGATGGTGGCCTCCTTATCCTTTTCAATCTGGCAATGGTTGTTTCAAGCTTTCTAACAGCTTGCCACTTCTATTGGCAGGCTTCAGAATTAATACCAAACAGCGTGAGTCTTTCCTGTAAACAACTGCCTTTCTCTATTGTCTTCTATGGTGGTATTTTTCTGCATGTAATTCTTACAGACTTGGAAGGAAGGAAATTCTGGCCTTTTGTTACAATGCAGCCTAAACAAGTTGTACAATCTGGCAACCACAATTGTTACACTGCAGAAAGAGGCAATCTGATCCAGCTCTCCAAGTATCTTAATCTAGTGCCAATCTCCTGCCTTTTCCCCCATCCCCTTGCATATTGTATTTAATTAATCTTCTCAAGCTCTCTTCAATGACTCAATTGAACCTGCCTCCACCATATTTCCAGGCAATGCATTCCAGACCCTAACCGCTGTAAACTGAGAAAAGTGATGTGTTTTTCTCGCTTCTCATTTGCTTCTTTAGCAAACCCTTCAAAAACTGTGCAGTCTGGTTTTCAATCCATTTGACTAGATATGGTGATTTCCCTATCCACTCTTTCTAGACCCCTCATGAATTTGGAAATTTCTATCAAATCTCCTTCCCCACTCCAAGGAAAACTGCCCCTGCCTGCCCTAAAACTGAGGTATCTTATCCCTGGACCCATTCTTGTCAGCATCTTCCACACTTTTGCCAGTGCAGTCACATCCATTTCTCAGTGTGGTATCCAGAACTGTACACAACACCCAGCTCAGGTCTAGCCAGTGGCTTTTATACAGTTCATCATAATGTTCCACTCTTGTACAAAAGTCTCCTGTTTATGAAACTTAGAATACTGATTGTTTTACTAATAGCTCTCTCAGAGTATCTTGTCACTTTTAATAACCTATATATTGTTGTGAAGATGTGGGTGTACTGTACCTTTAAGAGAGTTAAAAGCTAGCAGAACTGCCTGACAGCACCAAGTGTTCTGATCAAGATATAATGTAACCTTTTGGTTGAACAGCTCGATTAGCTGGGTTGCCTGGACATGACAAAACAAATTCGAATTTGGCCAATCAGTTTAAATTATATCCCAAAAAATACCAAACTCCAATCTAAAGAGCCAAGGAAACAATCCGATGCTTTGGGGATATAAGACCGAGAAAACCTGAACAGTTGAGAGAGAACTGCCAGAAGATCAACAGATGTAGGCTGCTAGTCAGAACTCTCTGAGAGGTATCTGCCCAGAGAAGGAGTTGCACAGAGAAAAACATTAATGCCGACCTGGAGAGCAACTCTACAGAGGAAGAGAAAGAGAAGATTCAGCCGCTAGCTGGTTTTGAAATTTGAATTTTTCAGTAAATCTTAATTGGGGGTTTTATCAGACGAGTATTATAGAATGGAAAGTAAATAGTTGTTAGTTAATTATTCACTGTTATACTTTAAGTAATAAAGTTGTTAATTTTTACTTTAAATAATTGCTGGCCTCTCGAATTTTCACCGATTACTGCACGGGATATATCCTTTCTGTGTTGCTGGTTTAAATTAAGCGGAAGGGTTCACCACATGTCATAACGGTTTGGGGGCTCATCTGGGATTTGAACAGTTTGGGGGGCTTTTGTTTGTGGTTTGAACAGTTTGGGTCTGGGATTTGTGATTTGAACTGGTTTAGATAGATTTGGTACATTTAGAAACCCTTAGGTTAGTGTCCTAGATCTTTAAATAACATGTAGGTGAGGCAATTTGTTTAATTTCAGTGATTTGTGGTTGATTAAATTAAAAGTGAGAGAAATGGCTCTTAAAATTGCTAAAGAGGTTCTGGGATTTGAAGATGATTCTCAAATTTGCCAAGAAACTTTAGAAGGAAAGAAAAAGGCCAAACGGCTCGATGGCACTGTGGTTAGCACTGCTGCCTCACTGCGCCAGAGACCCGGGTTCAATTCCCGCCTCAGGCGACTGACTGTGTGGAGTTTGCACATTCTCCTCGTGTCTGCGTGGGTTTCCTCCGGGTGCTCCGGTTTCCTCCCACAGTCTAAAGATGTGCAGGTCAGGTGAATTGGCCATGCTAAATTGCCCATAGTGTTAGGTGAAGGAGTAAATGTAGGGGAATGGATCTGGGTGGGTTGCGCTTCGGCAGGTCAGTGTGGACTTGTTGGGCCGAAGGGCCTGTTTCCACACTGTAAGTAATCTAATCTAATCTAATCTACTTTTAGAATTAGCAAGTAAGTTAAATTTGGGTTTAAACAAGGATCAAAGTAAACATCAAATTATAAGGGAATTACTCAAACATATATGTGTGTCAGCGAAACAAACATGTGCAGTAGAAGTAGAAAAACTTGAATAACAATTGAAGAAAATGGAGTTAGAAGATAAACAAAGGGAGAGTGAAAGAGAGAAAAAAAAGAGAGAAGGTTCTTAACTGAGAAAAGAGAGAAAATTTGAACTTGAGAAATTGTGACTTAGCAAAGTCAAGTTAGCAGGATGGAGATTAAAAGAGAAGGTAGTGATATATACAAATATGTCAAAACTTTGCCACGTTTTGATGAGAAAGATGTTGAAGCCACCTTTGTTTTATTTGAAAAATTGGCTATGCAGGTGGAGTGATCTGAGGGTTTATGGGTAATGTTAATTCAGACTAAACTGGTTCGCAGAGCTAATGAGGTATTTGCCATGCTGTCAGATGAGGGGTCAAGAGATTATGAAGAGGTTAAACAGACTATTTTAAGTGCTTCTGAATTGGTACCAGAAGCATATAGACAGCGGTTCAGAAACACAAAGGAACCAGGTCAGAATTATGTTGAGTTTGAAAGAGTTAAACATAGTCATTTTGGTAGATGGGTGCGTGCTTTGAAAATAGATAGAACCTTTGAGTCTCTACGAAAGATTACTCTGTTGAAGGAGTTTAAAAACTGAGTTCCAGAGATGATAAGAATTCATGTGAAGGAACAGAAAGTTCAGGAAGTGAGAAGGGCAGCAGAATTAGCACATTAATACATGTTGTGCATAAGACAAGCTTCTGGCCAGAATTTTATCCTGTGAGGGATAGAAGTTGGGAGAAGGGGAGATCTTACACTATAAAACCAAGAGTAGCATTAAAGAAGCCCAAGAGGGTGGACAGGAGGTGAAAGGCCTCAGGTGTTTTCACTGTAATGGAGTGGGGCACAGAAAAATATAGTGCCGGTGGCTTCAGAGGGGCACTGGGAAAAGATGTTTACACCGCCAGAAGGTGGGACACTGTATTGTACACCATGCGGAATAGAATTCTTTTAAAATTGTTTTTCCATATTCTTTGTACCAAAGTGCATCACTTCTCATTTCTCTGCACTGAACTTCCTCTGTCACCTATCAGTCCAATCCACCAAAGTGTCAATGTCTTTTTTGAAGTTCTACGAAGCCATCCTCAATTTAAAATTCTTCCAAGTCTTACATAAGAAATGGGAGCAGGAGTAGGTCATCTGGCCCCTTCAGCCTGCACAGCCATTCAGTACGATCAAGGCCTCCGGTCCACTCACCCACCAGCACACCATAACCCTTAATTCCTTTACTGGTTCAAAAAAATCTATGTATCTTTGCCTTAAAAACATTCAACATGGTAGCCTGAACTGCTTCACTGGGCAGGGAATTCCATAGATTTGCAACCCTTTGGGAGAAGAACTTTAAGATTGTCCTGTGTGTACCAAGATCTAGATCATTTAGATATATTACATATATAATGAAAAGCAAGGGTCCAATACTTAGCCTGGGGAAGCCACCAATCATCTTTCAGTGTGAAAACTACCCATTAACCATTACACTCTATTTCCTATCCCTCAGCCAATTTTGTGAGCGGTTACTACTGTCCCTTTTATTCCACGACCTACAATTTTCCTCAAGTCTGTTGTGTGGCACTGTATCGACGGCCTTTGGAGGTCTATGCCTAACACATCAACCCTCTCTGTTGCCTCTTCTAAAAAATCCTGCTAGTCAGTAGAAAAGAATTTTTCTTTAAATCCATGTTGACCCTTACAAATCAATCCACACTTTTCCATGTGAGTTAATCATTGTTTTGCTTAAGAAGTTTATGCACCACTGAAGTTAAACTGACTGGTCTGTAATTGCTGAGTCAATCCTTACAACCTTTTTTGAACAAGACAGTAACGTTTGTAATTCTTCAGTCATGTGGCACCACCTACATTTAGGGAAGATTGAATGAAATTGGCCATTGCCTCTGCAAATTGCACTCTCATCCCTTCAATGCATCTCATCTGGTCCTGATGTCTTAAGAACTCTAGGTACCAATAGCCAATGCAATATCTACTTCTTAATCAATCTTAAACTATTCTAATGACTGAGTTTCCTCCTCTATAATGCCTGGCAGCATCTACTTTGTTGGTTAAAACAGACGCAAAATAGTCATTTAACACCTCATGCGTGGGCTTGGCTCCAAGTGCAATTCCCCCTTTTAGTTCCGAGTCAGCCCTATTCCTCCTCATACCACCATTTAACTATTGAGGTGCTTCTTGAAGACTTTGGGATTTATTTTTAAAAGTAGAACGACTTCAACATCAAATTATTTAAAGATATTGATAGAAAGAAATTTTGCTCCGAGTAACTATTGCATCCCTGGGGATTAATCTCAAACCTAGAGATGAGATATATAATTCAAAAAAGATTCACCAAAGACCAATATGACAGTTTGAAGTTAATTCCTCATGTAATCTGTCACATGTAACTTAGGTGCACTGAATATCTTCAGTGCATCCCTGTACAACTCTTAGAGCCTTAGAAATGTACAGCAGAAACAGACTCTTCAATCCAACTCGTCCATGCCAACCAGATATCTTAAATAAATCTAGTCACATTTGCCAGCATTTGGCACGTATCCCTCTAAACCCTTCCTATTCATGTACCCATCCCGATGTCTTTTGAATGTTGCAATTGTACCAGCCTCCACCACTTCCTCTGGCAGTCCATTCCATACACGTACCACACTCTGTGTGAAAAAGTTGCTCGTTAGGTATCTTTTAAATCGTTTCCCTCTCACCTTAAACCTATGCCCTATAGTTTTGGATTCTTCTCTCCCGATCCCCCCACCTTTGTCCACCCCGTTGGGCCAAGACAGCAATTAAATTACATAGTTCTCAAGTGGATTCATTAAAGGTGAAATTGATTGATTTTATTTATTGTCACATGTACCAAGGTGCTGTGAAAAGCTTTGTTTGCAAGCAGTACAAGCAGATCATAGTAAGCAAGGATGTACAAATCAAAAAGACTTTGTAAACTGTATGCCTCTTTGAACAGGGCATGTGCTAGGTGAGATCAGCGTTAGCAAGATCAGCATTATTTGAGGCTAGAGTTCATTCATCAGTCTAATAACGGCTGGGAACAAGCTGTTCCTGAACCTGCTGCTACGTGTGTTCAGGCTTCTGTATCTTTTGCCTGATGGAAGACGTGGTAGGAAATGACTCTGGATCAGTGGTGCTGGAAGAGCACAGCAATTCAGGCAGTATCCAACGAGCAGCGAAATCGACGTTTCGGGCAAAAGCCCTTCATCAGGAATAAAAGGAAGAAAAAGCTTTTATTCCTGATGAAGGGCTTTTGCTCGAAACGTCGATTTCGCTGCTCGTTGGATGCTGCCTGAATTGCTGTGCTCTTCCAGCACCACTGATCCAGAATCTGGTTTCCAGCATCTGCAGTTATTGTTTTTGCCTGGTAGGAAATGACTGCCAGGGTGTGATGGGTCTTTGATGTTGGCAGCCTTTCTGTGACAGCAAGCCATGTAAACGGAGTCCTTGGATAGAAGGTTGGCTTCCATGGTGGTCTGGACTGTGCAAACCATTTTCTGTAATTTCTTACACCCCTGGGCAGAGCATTTGCCATACCCGGCTATTGTGCACCCGAGTCAAGAATGTGGTGCTGGAAAAGCACAGCCAGCCAGGCAGTATCCAAGGAGCAAGAGAACCGACATTCCAGGTGTAAGCCATGCACCCGGACAGTATCCTCTCAAAGGTGCATCTATAGACGTTGGTGAGGATGCTTATGGATGTGCCAAATTTCCTGAGTTGCCTGAGGAAGAAGAGGCATTGTTGTGCCTTCTTGACTGTTGCATCTATGTTGTTGGTTATTGTCACTCCTGGGAACTGGACGCTGTCCATCCTCTAACCTCAATTCCATTGATTTGGATGGGGGCATGTTTTCCTCCTTTGTTTCTAAAGTCAATGATCAGTTCTTTAGTTTTGCGAATGTTGACAGAGAGGTTGTTCTCATTGCACTACTTCACCAAACCATCTATCTCCCTTCTGTATTTTGACTCGCCATTGTTGGATATCCGTCTCACTGCTATGGTTCATCACTGAACTTGTAGATGGCATTTGTTTGAAATTTGACAACATGTGGGTGTACAGGGATTACAGTAGGGGCTGAGGATGCATCCTTGGGGAGCTCCAGTATAGAGTGTTATTTTGGAGGAGCTGCAGTTACCTATCTTTTCTGATTGTGGTCTGTTGGTCAGAAAGCTGAGGATCCAACTGCAGAGGTTGGAACTTAGACCAAAGTCATGGAGTTTTGAGATCAGTCTGGAGGGGGTAATGGTGTTGAAGGCAGAGCTGTAGTCAATGTAGTCTGACTTAGGTATCCTGGTTGTTCAGATGTTCCAGGGATGAGTGCAGGGCTAGGGGTATAGTATTCACTGTGGGAGTGTTATGTCAGTATGCAAGTTGTAGGGACTCGAGACAGGCTGGGAACTAGAATAGATATGGACCATCACCAGCCCCTCGAAGCACTTCATAATTATTGAGATCAGAGCCACTGGGGCGGTAGTCATCAAGGCACATTCCATGTGCTTCCATGTACAGGAATGATGGCGGTCTTCTTGAACCAGGTGTAGGAAGGAGAGGCTGAAGATGTCAGTGAATACCTTCATGAGTTGGTCCACACAGAATCTGAGTGCTTGGCTGGGGACACCATCCGGCCCATCGCTTTCCTTGAGTTAACTCCCAGGAAGGCTGATCTGATGTCTACAGCAGTGACTGAGGGAGCGGGTGTGCCCAGGGCTGGCTGGGCAGGTGTCATCACCCCTGCTGGCATTCTGCTCAAACTCATAAAGCATTGAGTACATCAGGGTGGGATGTGTTTACAATTGGTTTCTACACTGATGTCTAAAATTGAAGAAAAAGTACCAGGCTGGGGGTGAATCTGGCAACAACCAAAACTATCCACAGCTTGTTTTCATAGGTGAGACTGTTGGTAGTTGATTGGAGTTGTGCACACTCCATCTCCCCAACGTATCCAGCAGGAATGCACGTTGCCCACCCACCTGGTGTTTTAAATGCAAGCCACCTACAGTAAGTTTTTAAAAATGGAATGCTTATCCAAGAATGGCCTGAGCCACTGGAATAGATATTAATTGTATTTATTTGGTTTTATGTATCTGGCTTCAAGCAGTTTGTTTAGTTCTACAATCATATTGACCAGTCTCAGGATATAAGCAGCATTATAGGTGTGGTCAGTATTCTGACCCCTCCCAACCAGATTGAAGAAGTAGCCCTGTAACAGCACACTGTGGATAACTTCAAGTAAACAAGCCATCTTGTTACAGTACAGTTACAATGCTCTTATTTTATCTTGAAGTAAAAGTTAAGGGAATGAAACTAGTATCCTTACATACAGATAAGGAAGGACTCTTTGACTGGGATAACACATCCATCCTAGGATAAGCCAAACAGAGGTATGCATAAGAATTCCTAGAAGCATGGCATTCCAACCGGAACTTTATCAACAAACACATTGACTTGGATCCCATTTACCACCCACTGAGAAAAAGAACAGGAAATGATATCACCATAGAAATGATGTCACCACAGGAAATGACATCACCAACCCAAGTAAACCCAAACATATAAATAGAAAGCAGGCTACACCACCAGTGCTTCATCTGGAGGCTCACTGAAGATGTTATCTAGTATGGTGATGAAATGTCTGAAAACGAACCTTCCAGTTCGGCGAGCATACCTGCATCCAGAAATGAAACTGTTAATTAGTTTAGATGCTTGCTCAGTCTCAGTTTTCCTCATCTTAAGGTAGTCCTTCTTGCTGAATTACAATTCATAAGATCTAAATGATCACTTTTCTGAAGTCTGTCCTGTCAGATGTATTTGGACAGGGGATGTTGATGAGGCTACGTTTGGAGTATAGTTCTGGTTGCCCTGCTACAGGAAGGATATTATTAAATCTGAGAGGGTTCAGGAAAGACTTACCAGGATGTTGCTGGGAATGGAAGGTTTGGTTATAAGAAGAGGCTGGATTGGCTGGGACTTGTTTCACTGAAGCATAGGAGGCTGTAAGGTGACCGTATTGAGGTTTATAAAATCATGAGGAACATAGATAAGGTGAATAGCATTATTCTTTTCCCTAGGGTGGATGAGTTCAAAACTAGGGGGCATATTTTTGAGGTGAGAGGGGAAAGGTTTAAAAGGGACCTGAGGGACAACATTTTCTCAGACACAGTGGTTCATGTATGAAATGAACTGCCAGAGGAAGTGGTAGTTGCAGGTACAGTTACAACATCTAAAAGACATTTGAATTGGTACATGAATAGGTAAGTTTCAGAGGGCTATGAGCTAGTTCCAGGTAAATGGGACTTCGTTTAGTTTGGGGAAATTTGGTGAGTACGGATGGGTTGGACTGAAGGGTCTGTTTATATTCTGTATGACTCTGACTGTAGAAGGGCGAAGGCCCGAGCAACTAATTCTCCGCTATTCCCATTCTACCCACATACTTGTATCCCTACTCGAAATTGTATACCAAAAGTTAGATATTTCCCTTTTCGCTAGTTCAGGGACACTGCACTTTTTAATCTTTTGTCCCACAATCTAACTGAGCCCAGTCTGAGAGCTTTTCATTATCGAGCCATTTGCTGGATTTTCTCCATGAGGCAGCAATGGGATGAATTGTTTTGAGGTATTTAATTTAAATTTAAATAATGTCTTTGTATAACTTAATGGAAATAAGTCTTGGTGCTGAGGAGAAGAATGTTTCCCATGTATTGCCATATGGCGTGTGCAATATTGTAGTCACTACAGAGTAACAAAGAGTTCATTCCCTCGACATTGTGTTAAGACTCCATTTGAAGCTTGAGTGAGACATAACTGTTACCCAATTTGTGTTGAATTGTGCAATTTAGTCAAATACAAAGGAGACAAGATTGAAGCTGTTGAAATTGTTTTTAAATAAATGTATTTATAGTCAGCATCAAGTACTTGCATTCATTTAAAGCATTTAACGTAGCATCATGTCCTAAGATGCTTGACAGGAGCATAATCACCCAATAAATAGGATATTAGGACAAGAGACTAAAGGCTTCGTCAAAACACCGAAATTTCAAGGATCCTCTAGGAGTAGAAAAAGGTGGATAAATGTAGGGAGAAAGTCTCGAGGTTAATGCCTCAACAGAGGACATCACTACCGATGGCAGTGCAAGAGCATCATAGAATTTTACAGTACACAAGAAAGAGGAGATGCAAAAGAGATTGGAGTTGATGACTAGTGTTGTTGGAGACTTGGAGGGCAAAGACATGGGAAAGGGTGCAGCCAGTGGACGGATTTGAAAATAAGAAAAAGGGCTCTGATCTTCAGTGTCAGTGAACTGAGCACCATTATAGGTCAGTGAGCATCAGGATGGTTGATGAACAGGACTTGCAGTGAAAATAATCTTTCACCAATTGCTGGGTCCCAAAGGTTAAAACTATGTTATAATTCATTAAATCCAGTCTCCATGCCCTGAATAAAATATCCATGGCCTATCAATCTCTGTAGATGACGTCTAGCTGGTCTTCCAAACTTTGAAATCTCAGTGGTCCATTTGTGAGTATGTTCACACTGGCATGTAAGCACAATCTGAATAATTTGTAGACATTTAGGTGAAAGAAGTGATTTTATTTCTTTTCTCAAATTAATTAAGGTTTGACTTCAGTTATAGAGGAAGTGGTTCGTGTAGAAGTTAATTGGTTGTGGTTCCATTAACTGGATGCATTGCATTCTGTTGTCATAGTGTTTCTGTTTGGTTTTTCTCACAGGAAGTATTTGCGTGATGTGGATCGTCAAGTGCTCGCCAAGCGGGCATTAATTTTCACAGTCAAAGTGCTTGAGGACAACTTGAAGGAACTATCTGGGGTAATTCTGCCTATTATTACACTACTAATTGACGGCCTTTTCATCTAGTGGTTAATATGAGAGGCTGGCCAGCAATGGGCTCCATGCCTCCTTTCCCCAATCTGCAGAACATTGGTTGGGAATTTGCCGTAGATGATCATTTTTCTGATCATTTTAAGTCTGTTCAGAGCAGATGTGGTTCTGATGGACTCGAGTTAGCTGTTTTTTCACAATTGTTTGGATTCATGTGCTATCACAAGCCAGCTTCAATTATATCACAAAGAAAATAATGGTTTCTAGTTGGGTTAGGTACGTTGAAACTGACAACCATAGAATAAAATTATTTAATATCCGGAAAGAGGGTAAAGAGAAGGGGTGTCTTTCTTAGGCTTCAGAAACCTGAGATAATGGGTGCCTGCAGGTTTAAATAAAGAATATGGATTTGTTGATGGGAAGTAGGATTATTTGCCATCCGAAGAAAGGGAACAGTGTCAAGGGAAAGTCACATTGTGGGTTAACCATGTAACAAATGTTTTCCTCCATTGTTCTTCCTGCTTAGATTTCTGAAGACCAGATTCCTAAATCTTCAGGCTCTCCAATGGGGGAGATGACAACAGATGTTTCAAACAAGCCCACTGCTGAGGAGCACAAGGGCGTTGTGACCAAGAAACTCACCAACTCTGATGGGCATTTGAGAAACACAGAGAATGGGGTAAAGGATATCCCA
Organism: Chiloscyllium plagiosum; assembly: GCF_004010195.1. NCBI lineage: Eukaryota > Metazoa > Chordata > Chondrichthyes > Orectolobiformes > Hemiscylliidae > Chiloscyllium > Chiloscyllium plagiosum. The sequence continues at coordinate 48,775,988 of NC_057734.1, forward strand.
AGAGGCCAGTCACCCCAGGTTATGAACATGGAACAAGGGGATAAAAATGATCCAGTATTGGGTGACATTAGCAAAGCATGCATCGGCACAGAGGAGCCAATGGAACTGGATAGCTCTGTTGAACAGGGAAAATTGGAATTTTCATTCAAACCTCCCAGTGGTTTGGATACAGAGCACAGCAAAACTGTTGGGGTTACTGAGGGGAAGAGTGCTGAGTGTAAACCTACCGAACTGTCTTTGGAGGATTTGAGCATAAGCTCAAAGCAGCAAGTCTCAACAGGAGTGTCCCATGTCGTGGCCAGTCAGGTGGTCAGGAAAACGAGCAGGAAGAGAAAATTGATAGATGACACAGAATCTGGGAAAACATTGCTGTTGGATGCATACAGGGTCTGGCAGCAAGGTCAGAAAGTTATGACTGTTGATTTGGGAAAGATTGAAAAGATCATGTCGGAGACCTACATGCTGATTAAACAGGTATAGTACCGTTTTTATGTTTTACAACTTAGTTCTTAAGAGAAATATTTAATCAATCGTTTTGAAATGATGTTCCGTTAAGCGCTGCACTAAACAGTTCTAACCTCAAAACTGAAATCTACAGATTGTTCCTCGTAAAGTATCCCAGTTTTAAGCTGCTGGCACAAATACACTTGACGGCGAATTCTGCTGTGAATCATTGTAAATAACAGCTCAGTTTATCATGTTGCTTTGCCGTGTGGTTTCGCACTATGGTGGCACAGTGCAAGAATGTATCTGTGTACGTGTAACTTCTTAAACAATCTTCATGTTGCATCAAGATGAAAGAAAGGTGGAGCAGGGAGCCTGGGCTCCTGCTGAGGGTGCCTGATGATGTTGAAAAAGGAGAGTCGGGGTTGATATGCTGACTATTTCCCCATCAGGCAGAATAGCAGGAGATTTTGCCCTCTGCAGCTAGGATGGCAGGATGACTATGCTGTGTATTTGTGCAGAAATATTCCAGGAAGTAAGTACATTTCATGTTGGTTTTATGTGAAGAATACATATTCTGGGACATTAGCATATATGAAAATGGACTAATCTCACTGAAAGCAATCTGCCTCTGTGGGGAAAATGCTACTGCTTTGTCACCTTGAGAGAATTTAAAAACTGTTTTTCCTAAGCTTGTTTATAAACATATTGGCAAGATATTGTTGTATAATGTGTATGCTTTCCCTCAGTTTTTACTAAGTACTCACTATGAAAATGTAAACCTCAGCTGTTTCGGAACTACTCTGGGACCACAACATTGCACCATATTTGTTAGTAGTGAGTGTTACAACTAAGTTTGCAGATGATGTGAAATTAGGAAAGATAGGGGTGGCATGGTGTCTCAGTGGTTAGCACTGCTGACTTACTGTGCCAAAAACCTGGATTCGCTTCTATCCTCGGGTGACTGTCTGTGTGGAGTTTGCATGTTCTTCCAGTGTTTGCATGGGTTTCCTCTGGGTGCTCTGGTTTCCTCCCATAGTCCAAAAGTGTGCAGGTTATGTGGATTGGCTGTTTCAAAATACCCATAGTGTCCTGAGATGTACAGGCTAAAGAGGTTAGCCCTGGGAAATGCAGGTTTACAGGGATAGGGTAGAGCGGTGGGTCTGGGTGGCTACTCTTTGGAGGGTCAATGTGGACTCGATAGGCTGAATCTCAATCCTTTATCTCAACGGGGTTGGAGTAGAAAGGAGAGCCTTGGTGTGATCTTCACTGGAACATCCCACCTCAAGAAGCCTTGTCAGGCACAGACTTAACAGAATGACAGAATGATAGTAAGGAAATTGTGGTAAGATCCTTCACTGATTGGAATCATAGCCAGAAACAGGTAAGGTGGTTGTGGTTGTGAGAACCTAGCCATTTTTCAACCCTAGAACATCGCTGCAGGAGTGTCCCAGGCTTTAACCATTTGCAGCTGCTTCATCAATGCCTTTCCTCACCATCAGGTCAAAGGGAGATACTTGCTAATGATTGCACACTGTTGCACATTTAAAGTGCATTGCAAATTGCCAAATCTGGCCTATTTGAGATCTACTGGACTGATTCAATCATAAATGCATGAGAGCTTCAAAGAATTCCTAGCCCTTCTTTCAGATTGGTATCTAAGTGGAAACCATTGGGAGTTTCTATACTCCTTTGTCTTTCATTAGAATGCCAGTCAGGGTTCAAAATACGCAGGCAGCAGGTGAACTTATTCTTGAAGCCCCACAAATAGCCTGTGACAAGGAATCTTGTGGTACTTCTGGGCAAGAAGGCCTGGGTTCAAGTCCCAATGCTCCAAAAAGTGTCATAACATTTCTTACCAGGTTGATTTAAAACAAAATCAAAAAAACAATAGCCTATTACAAATCAAAGCAAGGTGTATTTTTATTGGAGGTGTAGTGACCACAGGTGAAACAGCGTTTGTGAGGGAGCTACTTCTCCAATTACCAATTCTGGCACGCCCATAATTACTGCACCAGCTTCTCCACTCATGGATTTCTTTTCTCCCACTCTTGATGCTCCTTCAGAGACAGAATTTATAACTAGAGGAACAGCAAGAGGGGGTCGGAGGGAACTTGTGATTGGAGGAGCTGGGGCAGTCATTCTTTTGAGTCTTGCGTCTGCCTTGTAGACGACTTTTAGTTATGTCATTATCAATGGTGTTTAGGGAAGCTGAGGAGAAGAAGCTCAAGGGGACAAAAAGAGGAGGATAAAGGTGTCTGGAGATGCAGTAATGATGCTGGGAGCAGGGCTTAGAAGAGCCACTGCTCAGCCTCGTGCCCTGATCCATCGTCTATCCGCACAGACAGTGCGCAGTGGCAGAGCCCAGATGAATTTGTAGGATTTATATTTGAAGGAAGGTAAGAAATGAAGGATATTTGCAGAAGTACCGGTTCATGACTATTTTTGAGTCTGAATTTGGTGCCGTTCATCATCTAATGGTGCTACAGCATTAACTTGCATCTATTCCCCTTGTTCAGCTGGCTGGTTAGCTCAGATGGTTGGATAGCTGGTTTGTAATGCAGAATAATGCCAACGGTCCAGTTGAATTTCCAGCACCAATTGACTTTTTCTAATGAGAGAACAGCCCATGAAACTATTGATCCTCTGTGACAATGACAACTAATCCCTTTGTTGTACAGTAGCACTCTTGAGTGTCCATATTCTGAAGTGTATTTCAGCACTCACTTCACACAGAAATATTATGTAGTGAGAAACTTCAAACTGACTGAGTAAAATCAAAAAGTGCTGGAGATTTGCAGCTTGGAGTTCATGTCTAAAAGGACCCTCAGATGTGGGACTAACTTCCAGTGAGCTACTTTGTGTCAAGTAGTTAAACTTTAAATCTGGAAAGGGAGTACAAGATATGTTTTCTAATAAACTCACTTTGTTTATAAAAGGAATTTATAGGCAACAGAATATTAGGTCTTGGCTCGCAGATTTCAAGGTAAAACATTTAGTTTTGTTTTGTACGTACACCCATGCACACAGATATGGAAATGTGTTGCTGGAAAAGCGCAGCAGGTCAGGCAGCATCTAGGGAACAGGAGAATCGACGTTTCGGGATTCAGGATTCCTGAAGAAGGGCTAATGCCCGAAACGTCGATTCTCCTGTTCCCTAGATGCTGCCTGACCTGCTGCGCTTTTCCAGCAACACATTTCCATCTCTGATCTCCAGCATCTGCAGACCTCACTTTCTCCTCATGCACACAGATATGCCTACCCACATAGTTAGGCTTTGTGCCGTCTTATATATCTAATGAAAGAAATCTTTTTTTAAAAAAAATAACAAATACAGAAGGTGATGTTACTGCATGACTGACTGCGTCAGCTAATAAAGAAGTGAGTGAGTGAGAATGGGCGAATAAAAGACCCTGAAAACCAATTACAACAGGCCTTGAGAAAATCTCAAAGAGCCCTCTGAGGGGGAAACATTTGATTCTCGGTGCCAACTGCTATTTTGAAATTAATTTAGAGCTCATTTCCATTCAGATTCATGATCTTTTGTCTCCTGATTTTGTTTGGAATAATCAGGGGATTTCCTCTTGATGACCTATTTTGAGATTTTACCAATTAGGCCAGTAGTTCCTGACTGGGACAAGAGCAAAATACTAAGGATGGAGGAGATCGGAAATAAAACACTGAAAATCCTGGAAATACTCAGCAAGTCTGACGATGCCCGTGAAGAGAGAGAAAATTAATGAGCCAGCGCTTTTTTTGTCAGAAATGTTTTTATGCAAGGTCATCAACTTGATATGTACTGTGTATCTCTCCCATAGATGTTGCCGGACCTGTTGACCTTTTCCCACCTGTTACTGTCTTTATTTCACATTCCCAAATGTGACTTCAGTTTAGTTCTTCACGAGTTCATTTTTGTAGGCGGAGCCCAGGGGCAGTTTAAAGGCCATTTCATGACTAGAGTCTGTACATATCAGTCAGACTCCAGTTGACGATATTGCAAAGCTACTATATGGAGTAATCCTCGTGCAATTATAAACGTTACTATCCAAATCAGACTGCTGTACATGATGGTTTATATGCCAGAACCATTCTGGCAGTTTATATTCTTAGCACACCTCCTGAGTTGGCCCTGATTGGTTATACACTACTGGTTAATGATGAAAGAGAGATTACTATCTGCTTGGGCGTTTTAATTTTTGACATTTATCTGTGTGGGTTTCTACTAGGTGCTCTGGTTTCCACTAGGTGCTCTGGTTTCCTCCCACAGTCCAAAGATGTGCAGGTTAGGTGGATTGGCCATGGGAAATGTGGGGCCATGGTGATAGGTGGGATGCTCTTTGGAAGGTCATTGCAAAGTCAATGGGCTGAATGGCCTCTAATTGCACTGTAGGGGTGCTATGATTCAATACTCTGCCCCAGCAACTGTAATCACACCCACACACTCCTCAACCTATACTGGCTAATTCCAATTTCGTAGGCATCTCTGATTTTAATCATTCTTTTAGCCTCATTGCATAGGTTTGAACATCTTCCACCTGTACCACCTCTCACTCCACTTTGTTAAAACCTACCCCTCTGCCCAGCCTTTAGTTACATGAGGACATAAAAACTACGAGCAGATGTAGGCAATTCAGCCTCTCGAGCCTGCTGTCATGTCATCTTCAACTCAACTTTCCTGCCCACGCTCCCTAACCCTTCATTGCTAATTAAAAGTCTGTCTATTTCTGCCTTAAATCAACTCAATGCCCCAGCATCTACTGCAGTCTGGCATTGTGGATTCCATAGATTCATGACCCTTTGACAGAAATAATTTCTCCTCATCTCTGTTTTAAATTTGCTACTCTTTGTCTTAAATCTATGATAGCACATTCTAGATTGCCATGAGGGAAAACATACTCTCTACGCCTACTTTCCCCCTCCCTTTAGCATTATATGTATCTCAATTAGGTCATCTCTTATTTTTCTAAACTCCAGAGGGTACAGGCAAAACCTGTTCAATCTCTCTCTGTAAGACAAACCCCTCATATCTCTGGAATCAATCTTGTCAGGCTCCTTTGAATTGCCTCCATTATAACTACATCCCTCTTTGAGTAAAGAGACTAAGACTTTGCACAATACTCCAGGTGGGCCTTACTAATGCCTTGTACAGTTGCGGCAACATTTCCCTATTTTCATACTCTCTCCCATTAGCAATAAATACCATTAATGTTCCTTACTACCTGCATACTAGCTTTTTGTGATTCATGCACAAGGTCTCCCAGATCCATCTACACCAAAGCACTCTGAAGTTTCTTTCCATTTAGATATTTTACCTTTTTATTCCTCGAACCACAGAATAAGTTTATCTCCTTTTGGTCAAAGGAATAGAAAGACAACCTCACATTTATTCACACTAAACTCCACCTGCCAAATTTTGGTTTGTTCACCTAACCTATCCATGTCCATTTGTAAATTTCTTATTTCTTCAATGTTACTTACTTCTCCACCTATTCCAGCATCATCTGCAAATTTGGTGTATATCCCTACATCCAAAACATTAATATAGAATGTAAATAGTTGGATCCCAAGGACTGAACCCTGTGGTACCCCACTAGTTACATCTCGTCAATCAGAAAAAGACTTATTTATCCCGCTCTCTGCTTTCTGTTGGTTAGCCAATCCTCTATCCAAGAAAACATATTAACCCTCACCCTGTTGATCTTACTTTGTATATTGACCTTTTGTGTGGCACTGTATCAACTGGTTTTTGCATGTACAGTTATATTACATCTAAAGGGTCCCCATATTTAAATTGCTTGTTACATCTTCAAAGAACTATAGTGAACTAGTCAAATATGATTTGACTTTCATAAAACTATGCTAACTCTGATGGATGCATTTCAATTTTCCAAATGTCCTGTTATTACTTCCTTAATAATGGATTTCCCAATGACAAATGTTAAACTAACTGATCTGTATTCTTCTAATTTCTACCTCCCTCTATTTTTGATGAAGGATTTTATGTTAGCATTTTTACAATCCACTTACCCACATCCAGGGAAATTTGCAATATTATAACCAGTAAATCCACTATCTCTGCTGCCATTTTGTTTAAGACCCTGAGATGTAGGCCGTCAGACCCTGGGGATTTGTCTGCCCTCAATCCCAGTAGTTTGCTCAGTACTTTTTTCCCTAGTGCTGGTGGTTGTCCTAAGTTCCTCCCTTTCTATAACCTCTGCATTTACCTGTTACTATTGGGATGGTGTTAGTGTCCTCCACTAGTGAGAGCTAAAGCAAAATATTCGTTTAGCGACTTTGCCATTTCTGTGTTCTACACTATTCATTCCCCAGTCTCATCTTCCAAGGTGCCAGCATTCATTGTAGCTATCTCTTCTCTTTCATATAATTATAGAAGCTTTCGATATCTGCTTTTATATTTTGTGCTAGTTTTCTTTCATAGTTTACCTTTGCTCCTTTTATGGTTTTTCTTGTGACCTTTTGGTGTCTTTAAAAGTTTCCCAATCTTTCACCTTGCCGATTGCCTTTGTAATATGGTATGCTTTAGTTTTTGTCTTTGTATTATCGTTCATTTCCTTGCTTAGCTATGGACTTTTTTTTCCTTTCTTAAAACCTTTCTTCCTTTCTGGAAGATATTTTAGGCGGCAATTGAGTATCTCCTTTAACAGCTGCCATTGCTCATCAATTTTCCCACGTTTCAGTCACTCTGTCCAATCCGCTACGGCCAGATCTATTCTAATGCCTATGTAATTACCTTTGTTTAACACCAGAACACTAGTGTGGGACTCTAATTTCTTGCCTTCCTATTGAATGTGAAATTCTTGTGTGTTATTGTCATTTTTCCCTGGATAATCCTTTACCTGGTATAATATCACCTTATGTGTTTCTATGTGAGATGTTGTTTGATGACCCTTCTGTGAAACAATTTGGAGTTTTGAAATTAAGATTTTACTGCTCTGTTTCAATTTGACTCCGGATCAAGACAAACATGTTAAGATTTTGTAGCTTGAGATAGCAGATAAGTGGGAGACTATATGCTAAACCTTCACCTGTAAAATCGTGGACCCATTCAGAGTACACTAGTGTGTGGCTCCCCAAAAAGAAGATCGAGCTTTGGCAGATTCTGTGGTGTGCTGAAGGAATGAAAATATTGCTGAAAAGTAGATCATCAATATTTTTAAGTGCGAATTGAATTAGTACCTTTTATTAATCGTGACATAGAGGCTTCAGAGAAAAGGCATGAAGTGAATAGCACCTTCCCTCAGCATTAGGTCAGCAGGAAGTAGATGTGTTCTAATGATTTATCTTGGAATTTCCATGTTAAAAATCTCAATTCATCCTGTAACATTTGGATTAGCTCTATCATTTGTCTCTGTTCATTGTATTGTCCCTGTTCATTCAATTGTCTTTCAGCTTCCGAGATGCACTGTAAAAGCTTGGACCTTCCTCAACATAGTACTGACCAGTAGCTGATCAACATCAGCCATACTCCATTACAATAATCCCCTTTATTTTATGTCTGTCTCTGGTAAAATTCACCTGTTTTTCTCTAGGATTTGTTTAGTGACCATTGACTTATAAATTGCAAATCTGGCAGAACTATACCTTATCCTCATAAAATCTCTTGCCCCCACCTGAGGTATAATCTACAGTTGGTTTGAGGGATGGAATACAGAATCCATGCTGAACTGATATGGGTACTTTGTTTCTCATCAATGTTCCACATTTATTTCTTGAGTTGAGGCAAGGATGGGAACTAAACAAGGCTAGTTTTTTCTATGGTTTCTGCAACATTTGTAATTTCTGGGTAATGAACAATTAGATGACACAGAAGGCTTCCCATTTCTATCATGCCTCTGTCTTGCTTAACGTAATCAAACAGCCATCATGCTTTTGTGAGAGGAAACCAATGTTTGACAAATTCCCTGAAGATCCTCAGACAGAACCTTCCAAACACACGATCACTTTCATCTGGAAGGACAATGGCAGCAGTTATATGGGAACACCACCACCTCAAACTCCCCTCTGAGCCACTCACCATCCTGACTTGGAAATATATCGCCATTCCTTCACTGTCATTGGGTCAAAATCCTGGAATTCCCTCCCTGAGGGCATTGAGAGTCAACCCACAGCAGATGGGTTCAAGAAGGCAACTCACCACGACCTTCTCAAGGGCAACTAGGGACAGGCAATAAATGCTGGCCAGTCAGCAAAGCCAACATCCCACAAATGAATTTTAAAAATTGGTAGAACTCCTTAAGGATAGAACAAACAGAGTTAATAAAGGGGAATCAGCAGCTGTGCTGTATTTCAGTTTCCAAAAGGTATTCAATAAGGTGCCATGTAAAAGTAAATTGCACAAAATTGGACCTCACAGTATTGGGGCTAATGCATTCGCGTGGATTGAAGCTTGGTTAACATACAGAAGACAGAGCTCAGAATAATGGTTCTTTGTAAAGTTGGAAGGATGTAACTAGGGGAGTGCCCCACGTGGGTCCTAGGTGCTCAGTTATTTACTATCTATATTAATGACGTGGCAGAGAGTAATGAATCCAAATTTGCTGGCGATATGAAAATAGAGGGAGGGACATGGTTTGATGAAGACACAAAGAATCTGCAATGGGAATATAGATAATTTGAATGAGTGGTCAAAAACCTGGCAGATGAGGTTTAGGGTCTGGTCTTTATTGCTAGTTGGTTGGCATTTTAAAATAGGAAAGTTTTGTTACAATTGTATAGTTTGGTGAGATGTACCTGGGGTAGCATACACTTTTGGACTCTGTACTTAAGTAACGATATATTAGTATTGAAGACTGTTCAAAAGAGAATCACTAGGCTGACTCCTGAGAGGAAGTGTTTGATTTATTAAGTACAGGTTATACCTTCATTCATTAGTGTTTAGAAGAAGAGGGATGGTTTTATTGAAGCATAGAAGATTCTGAAGGAACTTGACAGAGTAGATGTTGAGAAAATGTTTCCATGAGTGGGGGCATCGCAAACTAAGGAACATACATCCAGAATGAGGGGAAACTTATTTAAAACTGAGACATGAAGGAATTTCCTCTCATGGAAGGTAATGAATAATTGGAATCTTCTTCCTCCGAGAATTGTGGAGGCTAGATCGCTGAAGTTATTTCAAGGAGGTAGGTAGCTTTTTGAAATATCAGAGAATTGAGGGCTTGGAGCTGGAATGAAAGAGGAATTGAGGCCTGAGGCAGATCAGCTGTAATCTTGTTGAACAGCAGGGATAAGTTTGAGTCAAATGCCCTATTCCTGCTCCTATTTCTTATGTTCTTACCTTGAAAATGCCCTCTAGGCATTTCTTTCAGGTGGCTTGGAGATTTGAGAGTTCCAGTTCAATGGTGCCCCATCAAACAAGCTGCCATCCTCTCTCTCCTTTCTTGTATTTTACCTAACCCTTTCATTGTTTACCCAAGATGGAAGTAATGCTCCATCTTTCTTCAAACCATAAATTTCATATAAATTTTCCAAGTGTTATTTTAGACAGAGCATTATTGTATGTTTAAAATGGGCTTCAGCCAGCCATATGTCCAGTGAAAGCACTTGTATCTGTAGTGTGAAAACTATGTCATTACTTTGAATGCACGTTAGTCGAATTTGTAACATAGAACATAGAACAATACAGCACAGAACAGGCCCTTCGGCCCACTATGTTGTGCCGAACATTTGTCCTAGCTTAAGCACCCATCCATGTACTTATCCAATTGCCGCTTAAAGGTCACCAATGATTCTGACTCTGCCACTCCCACAGGCAGCGCATTCCATGCCCCCACCACTCTCTGGGTAAAGAACCCACCCCTGACATCTCCCCTATACCTTCCACCCTTCTCCTTAAATTTATGTCTCCTTGTAACACTTGTTGTACCCGGGGAAAAAATTTCTGACTATCTACTCTATCTATTCCTCTGATCATCTTATAAACCTCTATCAAGTCACCCCTCATCCTTCGCCGTTCCAACGAGAAAAGGCCTAGCACTCTCAACCTATCCTCGTACGACCTATTCTCCATTCCAGGCAACATCCTGAAGAATGATGGCTATTTGATCTAGAAACTCCAAGACGTCACAATGTTTTCTCACCGGAAACAATGAATGTCTACTGTTTTTTCAGACTGGGTAAATAGAAACACATTAATTGTATGGGGTAATCCAGCATAGGATGGCTTGAAACAAAAAGTAATTTCTGTCATTTGGTTTAACTTCTTTGTTGTACTTTGCCTTGGAGAACCAGTTGAATGTTATAAGTGTGCTCAGGTTTTCCTTTGGTTCACAAGTTATCTTTCCTTCACCATTTTTTAATATTGAATGGCTTAAGTAGATCTCTGTGGAGTAGAAGCCAGCCAGAAATATAACCTTTAAAGGCTGTCTATTTTCAAGTCAATTTAAAGCAGAGTGCAAGGTAAGTATTTGTTTGCACACTTCTTTTGGTTTTTGTTTCATTATAAATCTTATAAATGAGGTTGGACTTTGTTATAGCTTCAATTGTGATACTGAGGTATTCTCTGACTCCAGAAAATCACATTGGACCCTTGTGGCAACTTGCATATAAAATAACTAGGTCAAAGATTTAAAAACGAAAACAAAAGTCATGGGCTGTGGGCATCACTAACTAAGGCAACATTGTGCATTCCTAACTGACCCTGAAAAGGGGGTGACGAGCTGCTGCCTTGAACATATAAGATAGTCAGAGGGTTAGATCGGTGGACAGTGAGAGTCTTTTTCCTTTGATGGCAATGGCTTGCACGAGGGGACATAACTTTAACTTGATGGGAGATAGGTATAGGATAGATGTCAGAGGCAGTTTCTTTACTTAGACGAGTAAGGGGTGTGGAACGCACTGCCTGCAGCAGTAGTAGACTCGCCAACTTTAAGGGTCTTTAAATGGTCACTGGATAAACACATGACAAAAATGGAATAGTGTAGGTTAGATGGGTTTAAGATTGGTTCCACAGGTTGGCCCAACATCAAGTGCCGAAGGGTCTGTACTATGCTGTAATGTTCTACGTTGTATGAACCACTGTAGTCCATGTGGCATTGTGCTGTTAGGAATGATTGTTAATTGTCTGGGCACCTTTGTTTGAGGGATTAATTAACCACGTGTGTAATATGTACAGATGTCTGGCTATAGAAGCCACATGTCTGCTCTAGAGAGTTAAAAGCATAATCCCTTGCTCTGCTGTTCTCCATAATTGTCTGAATTCACCTTACACTCTTTTGTATTTCTGTCTCCATCTGTATTTTCTTATTTTCCTGTTGGGACCAGAAACAAGGAATTGATAAAATACAAATAAAGAGTGTCAAAGGTCTGAGTTGTCAACAGGTGCTTGACTTTGGTCTTATGTAGTCTTGTGGTTGCACCTTAGATGTCAAACACAGGCTGAGTCTTGAATTATGAGAGTAATAGTAGATGCAGGGATAAATGTGCAATGATGTCTATATATTGGAGAGGGTTGGTGAAGAATGTATAGAGATATGAATCTTTGGAATTCCCTTCCTTAGAAGTTAAAAATCGCTCTAGACTAGGTTATAGTCCAACAGGTTTATTTAGAAGCACTAGCTTTTGGAGCGCTGCTCCTTCAGGTGGTTATGGAGTATAAGATTGTACGGCACAGAACTTTTAGCAAAAGAATACAGTGTGATGCCACTGAAATGATATATTATTTCATTGGCATCACACTATTATTTTGTTATAAATTCTGTCATATGATCTTATACTCCATAACCACCTGATGAAGGAGCAGCGCTCCGAAAGCTAGTGCTTCTAAATAAACCTGTTGGACTATAACCTGGTGTTGGGTGATTTAAACTTTGTACACCCCAGTGCAACACTGGCACCTCCAAGTCATGACTTCCTTAGAAGGCAGTGGATGCAGAATCTTTAAATATTTTTAAGACAGAGCTATTGGGTCCTTGATTACCAAGGGGATGAAAGATTATTGGGGATATGCAGCAATGTTGAGTTGAGGTTAAAATCAAATCAGCCGTGATCCTATTGTGTAGTGGAGCAGGCTTGAAGGGCTGAGTGGCCTACTCTTGTTCCTTGTACATAGGCTCAGATGGTAAACTGCTGACTAGGCATGAGAACAAATGGAAGAAGGGAAATTTGTGACTTGTTGACTTCTTTTTACCAAATTATCAAAACATTTAATATATGCTGGTATTTACTTTTAAGTAAATACACTGGGGTAATGGAGCATAATGGTCACTGTGTGATGCAAAAATATAGATGTGATATTTTTGTGACATAATGTATCATATTGGAATTTGGCTAAGTACTGTTGCAATTGGAATTTGATTCAGAAATCTGATTAAAAGAACTGTGACCTGTGGGAAATGATTTTTATTTTGAATGAACCTAACCTCTTACTGGTGAAATAAAAGCAAAATACTGTGGTTACTGGAAATCGGAAGTAAAAACAGAAACTCAGTTTGGGCAGCACCTATGGGGATTAGAGTTAAAATTTCAAGAACAGTATGACTTCTTCAGAACTAGTTGATCTCTGTGCCTGTGCTCTGTTTGAGATGAAGTGGCTTTTTCCCCCTATTTCTGCTCAGTGGAAGGAATTTAATACAACACAGCAATGTACAGGCAAAAAGATTTGATAGCTTTCCAAATACTGTATAGATATCATTGTAAACATCACACTGTAACAAAATTTGTTTGTGCTGTAGTAACTAATGCAGTCTTGTGTTTCTTTATGTTAGATGTTCCTTAGCCTTTTACCTTTCTTTGACGTAGGTCATTCTTGAGCTTGTAAAGTCGCTACACAGTTTGAGTTAACAGCAACGTCTTATAATAAACAGTTGTTAATCCAGAAGCTTTTACTCACTGGTAAAGAAACCTACTTGAATTAAAAGGACACAGATCTGATTGCCATATGATTTAAGCTTTGTGATGAGCTACGTGAAACAATTCAGTGACTCATCTCACCACGACAGTGATAATTAATCTGGGTATGTGAGGGACTTTCTTTTTGAAAATAGATTCTGCAATGAAAAATAGTATCATACAGCATGGAAATGGATTCTTTGGTCTAACTAGTCCACACCAACCATATTCTTAAACTAAACTAGTCCTACAGGCCTGTGTTTGGCCCATATCCCTCCAAACCTGTCCTATTCATGTGTTTATCCAAATGTTCTACACATGGACCTCTCTCTGTGTAAAAAGGTTGCCCCTCATATCTATAAAAACGTTCTTCTCACCTTAAAGATATGGTCTTGAGTTTTGAACTCCCCCACTCTTTGGGTAAAGACACTTGCCATTCACCTTATCCATACCCCTTATGATCTTATAAACCTCAATAAGGTCACCCATCAAATCCTATGATCCGGTGAAAAAAGTCCCAGCCTATTTTACAACTCGAGCCCTCCATTCCTAGCACCATCCTGGTAAATCTTTTGTGAACCATTCCCAAATTAATAAAATCTTTCCTATAGCAGGGTGACCAGAACTGCACACACTACTGCAAGTGTGGCCTCTCCAGCATCCTGTACAACCTGAACATGATGTCTCAACACTTATACTCAGATCTGAGCTCTAAAGGCAAACGTGCTAAACAATGCAATAAATGTTTTCTGATATAATTGAAGTCTCAAGAACTGTCTGTGAACTTGTATTGTTGAGTGCTGGACAGTAGAGAAACCAGTAGACTTGGGCAGGTAGAGAATGTTTCACTCCTCATTATCTTGGAATAAACTGGAAATTTTCTGGTCATTGTGATTTGTTACAGTACTAGTACAAAAATATTGTTGTAATTTTAAAATAGATTACCAAGTGTTACCATTGCCGCCTTATGAGTGTATGTTCCATTCAACAAGGGAGACATTCTACATTTCGGGCTTGTGCATTCCAGATTTGAAAATGAACTAGTATGTTTGTATAGATCCCCTGTCAACACAGGTTACTGTGACAACTGCAAACCTGTAGCTCCTCTGCTTGCTGCCGCTGACCAGGTTGGCCATTGTTGTCCAGGTTTTAGCAGGAATTTGGCTACTGGGTCCAGAAAAGTACCTGCCTTTATAAAAAAAAAACATACCAGTGCATGTGGTGGTGATGTTTTCAATGTATATGAATAATGTATGTGCCTAAGTAGGCGTACAGCATAGATACCGAAGTCTAGGTTTTTGACATTTTCCATTTTATTTTGGTGAGACAAAAAAAAATTCATTGCATTTGTGTCTATGTATCTGCAAAAGGTATTTGCCTTAACCATTAGTGGCAGGTACACTCAGTTAGCATTTTATTTAATAAATCCCAACCCCAGTTTTCTGTAGGTCTTCAAGAGTAAATTACACCCTTGAACATCTTTGCGTTTTTCAAGGAATCGGAGATTCCCTACAGTGTGGAAACAGAGCATTCAGCCCACTGAGTCTGCACTGATCCTCCAAAGAGTATCTCATCCAGACCCTACCCTATCCCTGTAACCCTGCATTTCCCACAGTTAACCCACTGAGCCTGCATATCCTTGGACACGAGAGGTAATTTAGCACCAACAATCTACCTAACCTGCACATCTTTGCACCATGGGAGTACACTGGAGCACCCAGAGGAAACCCAAGTAGATATGGGGAGAATGTGTAGCCTCCATACAGACAGTTACCCTGAGGGTGGCATCAAAGCTGGGACCCTGGCGCTGTGAGCCACCATGCTGCCTAGTTTTTGTCAAACCTCACCTTAAATGCATAATATGCAGAGTGAAAAATTGTACAACTATAAATCAAAGTTTAAGATTAAAGGAATTCTGATTTCAGAACCATCTAAATAAATACATATTCTTTAGCAGTTTCCAACTGCAATCTTGCATGTAGGTCGAAGCAAAGCTGTTTGACAACCCAGGCAAGTGGCCAAGTTTTGGTTCATGACATGATGTTAGATAAGTCTATTTTAAATCCATTACGCAATCGCATCTGGATAAAGAAATACTCGAACAGGTTTCATTAATTTCTTGATCGGAATCCACCAGGGCAGGTTATAGCTCATTTACTTCTGGCAGAGCACGTGATTCCCATGGAACCACAACAAAATAACGACTGACTTGTTAATTTGTAAACAGTGTGTGAAACTGTTCAAATCTCGCATCAAATACGGTCGCAATGAAATCCATTTATTGTTGCATCTTTGATACAAGTAGACACACAGTATCTCAGATTCTGTGTCTGTCTCTCCTTTAAATCTGCTGTCATTAGAAAATCAAGCTTTTATTCCAGCATCCTTATAAATTACCATCCCACCTCCAACCTTCCTTTCCCTTCTGAAGTCCTTCAACATGTTGTCTTCCAAGTTTGTTCCCATCTTTCCCAAACCTTCAGTCAGGGTCTGTCCCAGTTCCAGGAACATCTCAATGGCCATGTCACAAATGATATCCCCAGGACAGGGGTACAACTATCCTGCTTTTCTTCAGCATGGTACTGTGGGATCTTTTACATTCACCTGAGAAGCAAAATGGAGCGTCAGTTTAATGTCTCATCAGAAGAACGACATCTCCAACACTGCAGCACTCACTCAGTATTGCACTGGAGAGTCCGTATTGATTTTTGTACTTGAAGGGACTTGGTAACTCAAAGTTGAGCAGGCGGCAAACTGAGCTACACAGTCATAACGTTAAGTAATGCTTGCAATCCTCACTCCACAAATTGTAAGCACAAGAAGTTTATAGGCCTCTAGTCTAAGTACAATACTCCTGATGCTTCATTATACTTTGAAGAGTTTGCTGTAAATGAAATTCTTCTCCTCCCACCACCAACATCTCCTAGCAAACATCAGATGCCAACTTGTTTACCGTTTTAACCTATTATTCCCTTTATTTATCTTGTGTCTATTTTAGCTATCTCATTTTACAATGTGAAGACAAAACGTAGTCAGCAGGCTTGCATCCTGCACTTTCAGCAGAAACTAAACAGCGTAGTCAGCTAAATTGTGTCCTGACACGTTAAACCCTAAAAGATGTTGAAAAATTAATAAATTTAACCATTTCATTGTTTACAGCTACATTACAAACCCACAAGTCACTTACACAATGTAAGAAAACAAGAACTTTAACCATATGCGATTCCTTCAAATTCTGACATACATGTATCTGTCTTAGAGGCATGTGAACAAAATATGATATTTATTTGCACAGAATGCCTAATAGGAGCACAATTTAGGGAAGAGACTACAGCTGACATTACAATTTTTTAAGAAAAGGGAAATGTGGGTGGCAAGGATCAGTTGGATGGAGCATAGTCTTCAAACAAGCAGAAGCTCCTGGGAAAAGCTCCTGTGATGCTGTTGGTTGTGGATGAAACAGATAATTCAGAGTCTAAAAGAGGTAGAGGCAGGGAGGGTGTAGAATAAGAGGTGCCCAGAAAGGGTATCAGACCAAATGTGAAGTAAGACCATGGAGAAATTTGAAGCCCAGATCTTGAAGTTATGTTGTATTGGGAAGGTTAGGCACCAATAGATGGGAGAAGGCACAAGATGCAAAATTCTAGGTTACCTGTCCTCGAAGTCTGTGACAAGTAAATCTAATGGGGATTCTGAATGTTTATTTTATTTTAAGCTTTCCTGTTCTCAGCTGGGATATTTGCAAGGATGATTAATCTTGACCACATAATCAAAACTAAACTTTATTTAACACTGATACCATACTTTGATGCAATCTGTATAAAAAGTTCTTGAACCTGAATTGAATGGCTTGAATCAGTTTCTTGTTATGACCATTTAGGAAAGTGCACTGGTCCTCAAGATGCACTGTCTCTTGGGTCATCACAAAAGTTAAACGTCTAATCCAAGTACATAGGCTTCCCTATTTTTCTGTCTAACTCCGGTTAATGTCAGAAGTTGATTAGATTTCTGTACTTAACCAAGAATTAACTAGGTTACAAATAAATAAATTCTGACCACAGATAAACACTACTCACAATGAGTTCCAGTAATTTGTTTTTATTCCTTGGTCCAGCATCCTTGGATTTAAAGCAGCCTGTTTTCCGTTTTAGCCCACAATCAAAAAAGTAAAAGGTGCAGACTTTACATTAAAACCTTGTGTGCTTTTGACAACTGCAAAATACAAAAGCTAAAAATTAACCTTCTCACATTAACCTAATTGAGGTGGTGTCTCAAGGATAAGCCCTCTTTTAAGTAAAGAAAATAGCCAACTAATTAGTCCGTTTTTGAAAGTATACTGTAGGAAGTTTTTTTTTAAAACGCGCAGTAAGTATACCAGTGTGAATTTGACAATTGGAGGCATCCTGCAGCATTGTGACTCAGCAAGCTCAGCAGAGTGTCCATATTACACTCCTGTTAACTTCTTCAATAGTCCTGCATCGGTATGTATCAGTATCAGAATGAGATTATGGCGTTCTCTCATACTGAGGACTCATCCTTATCAGTTGCTGTGCTCAGACTGAAGACTCTTGGAATTACCAAAAGCAAACAAGGATGTTTTCTTTATAAGAATTGTCCATTTGCCTCAATAAGCCCATCCATTCATAATCTTTTTCTTGTATTAATCTCACCTCCTTGTCATAACCCACAATCTTTTCTTTAGAAATATATTCCCTGCTTCACTACCCTTTTCTAATAATCTACTGCACACCTCTGTGTTTCGGGAAAAATATACATCTGCATAACTCGTCATTTGTGTCCTTTTGTGTTAGCTTGAATCTGTTTTGTTGTGTGCCATAATAAGTTGTTTCATTTCATCCAGAACAACAGAATCAGAGGCTACAGTCACATTTGCGAGCATGGTAACTACCTAATTGATGCCAACAGTTACACTGAGCAAATGGTAAATCCATGGAACAGGCTCCTTGGGGAGACGGTGGGAGCAGGAAAATACTAATCAATTCAAAAGCAAATTAGGTACATTTCTTCCAAAAATAACATTTTGAGGTACAATACATAAGTAATTTGAGACATAAATATGAGTGTAGTGTATTTGGGTGGAACAGGTAACCTGTTCCCCAAAACTCTTCACCAATGGAGCTT
Source organism: Chiloscyllium plagiosum (assembly GCF_004010195.1). Taxonomy (NCBI): domain Eukaryota; kingdom Metazoa; phylum Chordata; class Chondrichthyes; order Orectolobiformes; family Hemiscylliidae; genus Chiloscyllium; species Chiloscyllium plagiosum. The sequence goes on from NC_057734.1 coordinate 48,794,420, forward strand.
ACCTGGCCTTATGTCTGGCTCTTTTGCAGATATTTTTAATCACTTCTGGAGCAAGTGAGAAGTTGGACCTGCTGGTCCAGAGGTTAGGGATATTATCACTGCACGACAAAGGCCCTCCTGACTGTTGTGGTCTAATTGATAGAGATGAATGCTGTGATTGGTCAACAAGCCTTTAATCATTGCATCATGTGACTATCAGGAAGTGAGGTGGTGAAGGGGAGAGATGTAGCTTTCTGACTAGCAATTCCTACAAGAAGAATGACTAATTCATCTGTTTTTTAGGAGCTATTAATTGAGTATTTTTTTCCTGACATTTGTCATTGCCTAAGAGAAAGATCGGTTAATTGCAAAGCATCAGATCTATTTGGATGAATGCTCTATACCCTACTTTTTAGGATCATCTTTCACTGATCCACGTGATGAAATGCAACAACTGATTTTTAGTCCACCTTCTCTTCACTCCTACCTACATGCTTAGCTCCTTACCATTATTCTTCATAGTTGTTCCCTTTTAACTGATGACAGGTGACAGTGAGCAAGAAGTACTGGTGTGAGAGGAATGACCTGAAGGCATTAGAGATGGTGGAGTAAAAATTCACAATGGTTCCAGGAATGAGGCATTTCAGTTCGGTGGAATTATTGAAGAAGCTGGGACTGTTCCTTGTGAAGAGAGTTGAAATACAGCTTACCCAAGGGAGAATCAGTGGATGTGGTGTTTTTGGATTTTTTGAAGGCTTTTGATTAAAAGGGATTGCTATTCTCTGATTTTTGATAAAATTAGAACATATGGAATTGAGCAGTTTGAATGGAGAATTGGTTAATAGGCAGAAAATAGAGTAGGAATAAACTGATCAGTCACCGGATGGCAGAAGTAGATTACCACCAGGGTCAGTATTAGGTCCACAACTGTTCACAATCCATGAAAGTGATTTAGATGTGGGGACCAACTGTAATATTTCCAAATATGCTGATAGTATCAAACTGGATGTAAATGTTAAGTCGAGTGGATGGTCCAAGGGGGCTCAAAGAGGACTTGGACAGGCTAAGTGAATTGGCTAGGATATGGCGAATGGATTATAAGGTGAATAAGTGTCAAATTGGTTACTTTGGTAAAACCAAGGTAGAATATTTCTTAAATGTTGAGAGTTTGGGAAGTGTGGTTGTCGAAAGAGGCCTGGAGTCACTAAAAGCAAATGCAGCAAGCATTTGGGAAGGCAGACAATATATTGGTCGTCTTCATAATGGGATTTAAGTACAGGAGTAAAAATGCCTTTCTGTAGTTGTAAGGAGCCTTGGTGAGACGTCACCTGGAGTTTTGTGTGTAGTTTCAGTCTCCTTTCCTGATGGAAGGTATACTTGCCAGAGAAGGAGAGCAACAGAAGTTCGCCAGATTAATCCCTGCGATGTCTTGTGAGAACAGATTAAGAAAGCTATGTTAGTATTCTTTAGATTTTTAAAGAATGAAGTCTCAGTGAAACTTTAAAAATTTTTAATGAGCAAGGCAAGTTGGATATAGGCAAATTAGAAGTTGCTGGAAAAGCTCAGCAGATCTGGCAGCATCTGCGAAGAGATGAAGGGTCACTGGACCTGAAACGTTAACTTTAATTTCTTCTCACAGATGCTGCCAGCCCTGCTGAGCTTTTCCAGCAACTTCAGTTTTTTTGTTTCCATTTGTTTTCTACCTGTTGGTTAACCTAAAATGGTGCTCAGGTTAATCTTTTCTAATGCATTCATATCTAAAACATCTCGACATATTCCCCTGCTCATTTGTCCTCAATCAAGACCTTGAATCCATCTCATGATGCTGCTTTGCATTGTGTCCAGAGTTTAGAGGACTCTGTAGTACCATAATACTGGAACTGAATGCAGTATCTAAAGTGCAGGCTAGCCAGAATACCATATGGTTTCAGCATGACTTATACTTCACTGCTTTAACAATGTACTTCAGCAATCTGTTCAGTATTGCTGTTCTGTAGTGACTGGGCTTGATTAGTGCTGAGTCTGCTATCATTTTCAGATTTCTTGCAGCTTTTACCAAGCTAGTTCAACATCATTTACTAAATGTGTTTTTTTTACCTCAGTGTGGCTTTTGTGTTGTGTTTCATCTATTTAAAACATTGACCACATGTTTCTGTAAATTGTTAGTTGTATCATTGGGTTCTACTCACTCCTCTGTCAAATTGAATGCATTTTGCAAATCTGACCAACATACTTTGCATTTATTGAATATTTTTGTGGAGGATAAACAGTAGCCCAAGATATTGCATTCCATTCATTTTCCTGTCTGCCTCAGAAATCTAGACAATAGGTACAGATCTGTGGAAGACATTAACAGCCTTTGAAATATAGATGCTAAATCTTTTTTTTAAATTCCAAGCACAAACTATAAGAAAACAAAGAACTACTCAAGATTGTATGGAGAAGAAAAAACATTTTAAAAAGTGACATTGAGAAACGAAAGTGTCAGTATTTTGTCCATTTGATCAGAGCTGAAAAGCTACAGAAATCTTTTCTAGAGGGCAAAGTGGAGGGTAGCAGAATGTTTGGAAGGTAGATGTCACAGAGAGTTGGCAGAAGAGCTGCAATGGATGGCACAATACAGGTGGATGTGAGAGCAGAACTACCAGCGGGATTAGCTGTCCACTAATCCTTACTAATTTATAGATTTTACTTCCCATACCTTTTTCTAAAACTTGAAAAGTACCTTTTAAAATGGAATTTCGCTAGGCTTTCTAGGAATCTAGCTCTACTATATCTTGGGATTTCTAACATCTACTCAATTTTGATTGCTCAAAAAAGATCAAGGTCACTGGTGAGAAACAGCCACCCCTTTTGAAACCATGCTGCAACCTACAAAGTTGTCTTGCAGATTCTCCACAAGTTTATTGCTAACTAATTATTTTAGTTTGCTGCTTACTGATGGATGGGTCTGCTTTTGATTTGCTGTCCGTACCATGTTGGCTTGTTTCCAATCCCTTGGGTCGCCCAGTATTTATTAACTCCCTTGAGTGACTAGCAGAATTTCATTGATTTTCAACTATGTTCTCATTTAGTTCCCTTGGATACACAGTATAGTTTCAGGCAATAGGGCCCACCTAGAAAATCTATTGAAGATCAACAAGTTTGACTGGAGACCCTGCTGTGCTGGGGGGCACATCACATGTGAATAATTCTAGGAAGTAATTTAGAATTTTTACTATTTTTTGGACTTGTGTTTCGTACAATAAGAATTAAATGAAAACTGTCATTGTATTCAAACTTACAGTTGATTTGCAAGCTCTTATGGGTCACTAACAGGGTTGTTTGAGCTGGTTGGGGAGTTTAGAATTGGGGGTAGAAGCCTAAAGGTTAAAATCAGGCTTTATGGATTGAAATTAGGACGCATTTTACAAACCAAGATGTTTGGGATTCTACCACAAATGACAGTTAAAACTTGGTCTGGTAATTTTAAACCTGAAATCTTTGAATTTTTGTTAACTCAAATTATGAAGATTGAGGGGGCAAAGTGGAGTTAGATTGAAGATTAACCAAGATTGTATGGAATGGGCTCAAACGGATAAATGGCCTACTCTTGCTTCTAGGTTCTTTTCATTTTTTTTGAGCCTAGTTGTGGTCTTAATGAACTGAAACCTTCCCTGTGATAAATCTCGCGGGACCACAGGCAGAAGCAGAAGTAGGTTATTGAGCTCATCAAGCCTGCTTCTTCATTCAGTGTGATCATGGCTGGCCTGAGAATCCTCAATGCACTTCCCTCCCTATTCCCCGTAGCCCCCGATTCCCTTACTGATTAAACATTTGTCTTTCTCGATGAATGTGCTTAACAATCCAGCCTCTCAGGCCTCTGTGGTAAAGAATCCCACTGATTCACTCCCCTCTGAGAGAAGAAATCCCTCCTCAGCTCTGCCATTATAATTCTGGGAAACTGTCTGACCCTTGGCACTTGGTTTCTGCCAAGGTGCTAATTTCTTGTTCTTTGTCATTTCTTTGCTTCTTGTCCTCTTCCTAGTGGTTTCCTTTGCCTTTCTGTATAGAGTTTGTATAGGTTTGTGTGCTTTCTATTGCTTTATTCATCTATTTCAGGTTACATTTCTTGCATTTGTCTGCTCATGCTTGCTGTTTATATTGCATTTTGTATTGTGTAAAATGGATTGTATCGAGAAGGAAGAGAAGAGGCCTGCATTTTCAGGATTTCAAGTTGTATTAAAACACCTGACAACTCAGGAAGTACAATGGGGTTTTGTATAACCAGTCTGCTGTGTGTGTCTTGGACGTTCAGTAAGACTATTAATGTTTCAAGTTGTGATGTTGAGTGTTGTTTTTCTTTGTTCATGAGATGTGTGGGTATCACTGGCTAGGTTTATTACCATGTCAGGTTTTAAAACGGGATCTTGTTGAAACTGAGTTGCTATGAATCAGTTTGTATTAACTAAGTTAATAAGAGTTTAGGCTGCAAATTCAGGTGAGAGAATTGGAAGGGGACTGTGGTTCTGGAGTCGGTTCAATCAGAGACACCAAAGGACATGAATTGCAGCAGATTGGAAAAGTTCAATAAAGTACCTTGAGTCCAGTCTAATTCTATTTTTCTGGAAAAAATAGTTTGAGCATCACGACAGGACTGACTGCTGAGGTTTCCTGACTGCAAAACTGGCAGGTGTCAGATGCTGTAGTGGGTTCCTTGAAGAATATTGGAAGGAAGTGCAAGGTAATGCACACACATTTAATGACTATAACTATTGTTTCATCAGCCAATGGAGTGTTTAATTTGATAAGTGACCGGGGTTTAAGAAGTGATTTCTATCCAGAATACTCTGCTGTCTGTTCACCAGAACTGACTGAATTCTGTGCCATCTTATAGACTGACTTTGTAAGTACAGTCTAATGAGAAGCATGCAAAGTGGCCACCTCTTCAATATTGAGGCTGTTTTCATTGAAGAGTTCTTTGACCAAGATGGCAACTCACCACCACCTTCACCTGGGCAATTGGGGATGAGCAACAAGTGCTGACCCTGCCAATGATGTCCACATCCTACAAAACAAGAAAATAACTTTTCACCTGGTATTATTACCTTTGCATAAGAGAATGGAAGCAACATGATAGCTAAAGTACAGACTTTACATAAATGTGTACATTTTTAATTGCTTGGGCAGGAACTTATCATAAGCCAAAAGACCGGATTCTGGTCAGGAGTTGGCTGCTATTCCCCCCTCATTGCTTTTCTTACTGCTTGAGCCTGCTCTAACTTGTGCTGGAGCCTGATGAAGGGCTTTTGCCTGAAACATTGATTTTTCTGCTCTGCGGATATTCCCTGACCTGCTGTGCTTTATCTGCAAACTGATGTTCACAGAGCTTCCCAGCAACTGAGGGAAAATTGTTCTCATGCTTCTGGGTAACTCAAAACAAAAGCACAAGACTCGAATGACATCCTTTTTGCTTATGTCACTTCCAGCAAATGCACTCAAAGTTATTCAGCAATTTCTGCCCAATTGCGGGATCCGTAAGATGCAAACGTGGGCTTGTTGAGTACAGTTGGTACTCTGCTTATCATGAGCAGCCATCAATCAGTGATGGTGCTATATACCATCTGATGGAAAAAGTACTTTGTCTTCACAAGTACTATATTGGGTCACTCCTGCAATTGTCATCGTGGACAAATGCATTGCCTTGGGTAGCTTGGTAAGGGCAAGCTGAAGTAGGATTCTCCTGCTTCTTTGTTCTCCCATTGCTGGCTGCAAGTCTAGCAAATATACCATTCAAAACTTAGGTAACTTGACCAGTCATGGTGCAGATGAGTCGCTTTTGATGAGGGATATGTTCTGAGTCCTTGCTACTCCTAAGGCTGCTTTCAACACGGCGATTAAAGGAAGAAAGAGTCACAGAGAGCTGTAGGGAGGAAACTGCAGATTTTAGAACCAAAGCAGCTGAGACTGTAGCAATAGAGTTAAACACATCTGCCATGTACAAGAGGCCAGAGTGGCGGAGCTCCAGAATCTTGTACAGTTGTAGCATTAGTGCGAATTACAAAAATAAAGGCGGGTAAAGTCAGAGCCCTATAAGGTTGCGTTTAAGATCTAAATAATGGTGCTTCATAACCAATGTGACAACTGCTCCCAGTACTCAAAGGCCAGATACCTTACATGTTCACAATGGAAAATGTTGGAAACACTCCACAACTCTGGCAACTCCTGGAGAGGGCAACAGATTGACAACTTTTCAGCAGAACTATAAAAGGTAGCCAGGGTAAACCAGGGTAAAAACAAGAATAAGGCTTGTAGTTTCAATGCTGACTGTTCAAAGTCCTGGAGGAGGTTTGTGACTGTACATAGATATAAAGAGGGCTATTTCTAGGTAGTCTATATGCCTTACCCAGGACGTAGGGCTATCTCAGATAACTCTCAGGATTCATTAATTGGGGATTTCCCGAAAAGTTTTATCAAGCCTTGGTGTAGTACTACACCGAAAATCAAGCCTTGCTATTCCTGGAGTTGCCATAAAAGTTAAAGATTTTTACAAGTATGCAGAATTCCCCAATTTAAATACCTGTCAGGCCAAGGTTGGTAGGAAGTGTGGTCCAGGTTTCTGTACTTACTAGTCCACAGACCAATCAGCTACATGTTGCCAACCAAAGTTTAATTCGCACACACCTCCTGCCTCCAGCTCATCTGCAATCTAACCTTCCCCTTCTGCTCACACTAGCTGTGTAAACAATACTGCTTACGTGGGTCAAGTTACTTGCTTGCAGAAAGTACAATAATCCTTCAAATATTATCTATGGAATCCAGGATGTGCAAGATAGGTGGATTACAGGGATAGGGTATGGGGGTGTGTCTGGGTGGGATGCTCTTTGGAGGGTCGGTGTGATCTCAATTGCTGAATAGCCTGCTTTTACAGTATAGGGATTCTATGAATTCTTGGTTTTGTAAAACATTCCTTCCCATTTCAGTCCGCAATCAAAGATACAGAAAGCAATTATAAAATATGGCCTTTATGGCCTGTTTGTAATCTGCCATGGAAATGTGGTGGAATTGTTGTCAAAGAAAAGTGTCTTCCAAACTATAATGGAAATAGGAAATGCTCAGGAAGTTGGGCAGCATCTCTAGAGTGAGAACCCAAGTTAACACCTGTCAGAAAGGTTACAGCTGTAACAGGTTTTAAACAACTGCAGGGAGAGGAAACTAAGCATAAAAGGGAAGGTCTGTGGTAGTATGGAAGTCATTGAATAATACAGCATAGAAACTGGCCCTTCCGCCCAAACTGGTCCAATTTGACCATCATGCCCACTCAGCTAGTTCCAATTGTCCATGTTTGGTCCATATCCATGTACCCATCCAAATGTTTTATAAATGTTGCTATTGTACCTGCCTCAACTACTTTCTCTGGCAGCCCATTCCACATACGCACCATTCTCTGTGTGAAGAAGTTGCCCCACAGGTCCTCCTTAAATCTTTCCCCCTCACCTTAAACCTACATCCTTGAGTTTTTAATTCCCCATCCCTGGAAAAAAGGCTATATGCATTCATCCTGTCTATGCCCCTCGTGATTTTATACACTTCAATAAGGTCACACCTCATTCTCCTATGTTCCTAGGAATAAAGTCCTATCCTGGCCAACCTGTTCCTATAATTCAGGCCTACTAGTCCTTGCAACATCCTCGTAAATCTTCTTTGCACTCTTTCCAGTTTAACTATGTCTTTCCTATGACAGGGTGACCAAACCTCTACACAATACTGCAGGTGCGGCCTCACCAATCACTTTACAACATTCTAATTCCTATAGGACTGCAGATGCTGGAGATCAGAGCTGAAGAAGGGCTTATGCCCGAAACATCGATTCTCCTGTTCCTTTGATGCTGCCTGACCTGCTGCGCTTTTCCAGCAACACATTTTCAGTTCTAATTCCTAAACTCAATTCCTCAACCGATGACGGCCAGCATGGTAAATGCGTTTTTCACCACCCTGTCTACCTGTGATGTCACTGTCAGTGAACTATGTATTTTGTACTCCTAGGTCCCTCTGTTCCAGAACACTCCTCAGGATCTTATCATTTACTGTAAAAGTCCTACCTTTGATTTTCTAAAGTGCAACACCTCACACTTATCTGTGTTGAATTGCATTTGCCAATCCCCAGCCCACTTCCCTGTCTGATCGAGATCCCTCTGTAATCCCTCTGTAACCTTCCTCGCTATCAACAATACCTCCTAATTTTGTATCATCCACAAACTTGCTAATCATGCCTTGTACATTCACATCCAGATCATTTATGTAAATAACAAAGAACAAAGGTCCCAATACTGACCCCTGTGGCACACCACTAGTCACCACTCGTCTCCAATCAGAGAAACAACCCTCAACCATTATCCTCTGCTTCCTGCTATTGGGCCAATTTTGAATCCAATTAGCTCGCTCTCCCTGGATTCTATTAAACCTAAGCTTCAAAACCAGTCTGCCATGCAAAGGCCTTCCTAAAGTCCACATAGACAACATCCACTGCCCTACCTTCAACTATCCTCTTGATTACCTGTTTGAAAAACTCTAAAAGATTTGTCAGACATGACTTCCCGCACACAAATCCATGCTGACAGTCCCTAATCAGATCTTGACTATCTAAATGTTGGTTGATGCTGTCCGTTAGTATCCTCTCCAACAGCTTGCCTACCACTGATATCAATCTCACTGGCCTGTAGTTCCCTGGCTTGTCTTTGCTACCTTTCTTAAACAATGGAACAACATTAGCCACCCTCCAGTCTTCCCGAACTTCAGCAGTAGCTAAAAAAAAAAGCAAAAATCTGTGCAAGGGCCTCTGTAATTTCTTCCCTCACCTCCCACAATGTCCGAGGATGGACTTGATCAGGCCCAGGGACTTTATCTACCTTAATGCACTTTAAGGCTGAAAAACAACTCCTGTCTGGTAATGTGTATGTCAGGAGCCATTAAGTGAGGAACAGGTGGTGATACAAAATAAAATGGTAATTTGACATGAGCTTGCTCTGCAGAAACTAAGTGGTAACAGAAGGACCTATTACCTATGGGGCAAAGAGAAAAAATGGGAAATGCAAGTTCAAGAAGTTATGATCATGCACAAAAGATGAACTCAAAAAACTATAAAGTACCTCTCTCAAATGAAAATGCTGGTCATTAAACTTCACTGAACTTTATTAGAACAGTGTAGGAATCCGATGACTGGGGGATCAGAGTGGGAATTAGGTGGAAAATGAATATGATGTGAGGCTGGTATCTCAGTACACACTTGGAGATTGAAGAGAGATGTTTAACCAAACAGCCTCCCTAATATAATGATGAGCATCATGAGCAGCAAGTCTGTTGACTAGATTGAAGTAAGTTAATGTTTGATTGAGAATACATCTTGGGATCCTGTGCATTGGGAATGGAGGAGGTAAAAGGACACATATTACTTGGAATCCGTACAGTATAGAACCAGGCCATATGGCCCATTGAGTCCACACCGCTCCTCTGAAGAGCATCCCACCCTGACCTACCCTCCCTATCCTATCCTTGTAGCTCTGCATTTCTCATGGCCGATCCAATTCTGTAACCTGCACATCTTTAGACTGGGGGAGGAAGAGCACCTGGTGGAAATACGCACAGACACAGGGAGAATGTGTAAACTCCATGGAAGCAGTCGCCTGAGGCTGGAATCAAACCTAGGTCCCTGGAGTTGAGGTAGCAGTGCTAACCAATAAACCACCATGCCATCCCTTTTGTTTGGTTTGGATGGAGAGGGTGTTGGGGTGATTGAGGAATAGCTCCAAGTGTCATGGAGGGCTGACAGCAGAAGGGAAGGGGAAGGTGCATTTCGTGGCCACATCGTGATGGAGGTGGAGGGAGTAACAGAAAAATCCACAACTGCTTGACAAAAAAAGGCAGGAGATGTCTGTTGTCCTCAGATTGGGTTCCATGCCATACTTACCTTAGAACCACAAAACAGAGCGTTGCTTCTAATGTTCATGTTGATGGTTATGTTTAAATCTCTGTCCTGACCTTTGGATATTTAAATGTTTTCTCAGAACTCCCTCAATTGGCTTTCCTTAACCATATTTATCCTGTGAACATTTGACAGTTCAGCAGTTGGCAGCACAGTTAACAGCTGACTTTTTTTCTTGTGTTACTCTGTGGGACTGCTGTTCGACAGTAGCACCGATTTGTAAAATAACCAGATCAAAAATAAACAATTCAGCAAATGAGGTCAAAATGGAATAAAATTTAGTAAGTTGACAGACAAACAAATAAACAAGGATGAATGAATAATCTAATGGAGCAAGTTTAAATGTCTGGTTATATGGAGCATAGACGAGGAGGGGCTACATGCAGAAGTCCCTCCAGCATTATGGTAATATCCCAAATATCCAAGTGAGGATGTTGTTTGTGGATTTTTCCGAGGATTGGTAGTCTACTCCAAAGTTATTGGAAAAGCAGCTCTCAAGTCTTGTGCTTCAGTCAAGTATTTTTAAAAATAAAAAATCTTTGCAGCATAAGCTACATAGAAATTCTTATGAACAAATGTTTTAACAGGTAGTGACTGAATTGCTTGCTGGCTGACCATTGAGGTGAACAACAAAATGAAAAAATAATCAAGACTTCCTTTCACTGTCATGTACTCGAGAACATCTTGAAGCATTTTCTGACTTTACAGTAAGGCAGGCTTTCTGTAACTGTTCTAGGCTCTCCCTAATAGTGTGGTAGAACAGAGAGACCTAGGGATTCAGGTACATTAAATCTTTGAAATTTGCATCACAGGCCTTTGAGTGTAGGAGTTGGAATGTCATATTGAAGTTTTACAGTATGTTGGCGAGGCCTCTTCTGGGGTACTGTGTCCAATTCTAGTCTCCCTGTTATAGGAATGAGATTATTAAATTGGAGAGGGTTCAGGAAAGATTTACCTGGATGTTGCCAGGAATGGAGGGTTTGAGATATAAAAATAGACTGGAATGGCTGGGACTATTTTCCCTGGAGCATTGAGGTTGTGAGGTCACCTTACAGAGATTTATAAAATCATGAGAGGCAGGTGTCTTTTCTTTAGGGTGGGCAAGTTCAAAACTTTGGGGCATACTTTTAAGTTGAGAGCAGAAAGATTTGAAAAGGACATGAGGGACATTTTTACAGTGGTTTGTGTGTGGAATGAACTGCCAGAAAAAGTGGTGGATGTGTGGATACAGTTACAGCGTTTAAAAGACATTTGGATAAGTTCTCAAATAGGAAAGGTTTGGAGGATTATGGGCTAAACACAGACAGGCGGGACTAGTTTAGTTTAATTTAGGAACATGGTTGACGTGGACTAATTGGACCAAAGGGTCTATCTCCATGCTGTCTGACTCTATAGCTCTATCTGTAATGTTTAGGCCTTCTGAAACAGTAACGACAGGGGGAAAAAAATGATCTAATGTTTCGTGTGAGCTCAATCTCACTTTTTTGCCTTCCTACCAATATCTTTCTTTCACTAGAAACATGCCTTTCATGTGTATCTCTTTGTGTCAGTCGTCGTCTTTGTGAAATTGTTCTATCTGAATTCACTATCTGGTGATCAGATCCTTCCTAAGCGATAGCTTCCTGTGGCTTAGCATCAGGAAACTTGAGTTGACAGAGTTCAGTCAGTCTTGATGTTCATTTTCCTGGATTGCACCAGACTGTTTTTGATCTTGATATTTATTGGTCCTGAATTGAGCTTCAAATGCTGTATCCTTTTAATTAATAAGTTCACCTACCTCCATGTCTGTAACGTTTTTGTGTCCATGTCTGCACCCATTCCAGCCTGCTGCCAGTAATCTGTGTCATTGGTTGGAACGAAAATTGCAATTGATCCAGCTCCCCTTTTGTGGGGGAGGTGCTGAGCATTGGAAAATATCTCCAGTTTAGAGATGGGGTGATTAAGATTGCTGTCTGAGATGGGGAGTAGAAATGCTGCCTGTATGATGCTTGCTTTTGAGGGAGATTCTTGAAACCAAGCTTATTAACGCTATTGCTGTCTCACTTTAAGAATAGTTACATATGTAGTGAATATGCAGCATGAAAACAGGCCTTTTGTTCATCAACTAGTCTGCTGTTGTTTATACTACACATGAGCCTGTTGCTTCCCACCACTGCAACCATTTGTTGTTGAGCCGCTCATTACATGTGCATCTTGTTCCCTGGATACCTGAGAGATTTTGAATGGTGAACACAGAATGTAGATACGTTTAATTATGCAGATATGTTCTTGATTTAGTTTTAGCATTCCCTTGTTTTCCCTCCAAAGTACATTCTGCAATGGACCCTAAAAGCCTGGATTTGAGTAATCCTCTACCTCTAGTAGTTGATGAAATCTTTTTGTTTCATTTGTCAGCTTTATAATTTGGGTACTTCTGAGTGCCGATTATTCCTGACATAAGCTGCTAGTTTTCTGTCCAATTCTGAAACTTGCCTGAAAAGATATAAATTATTAACTGCATTTTCTTTATGAACAGGGTCAGTGTTTTGAAGACCATTCTGCTTATATTATTTTGTTAATTTACTCTGGGCTACAGAGCTTTACAGCTTTGCGAGATGCAGTCTGTGCTCAGACTAGTTGATGAAAGATGTGCTCTGATTTTCATAGACCTTTCTCGTTTGCCCTATAAAGTTCCTTCATGGTATTTTAGAGGCTTTCGGGCCTCTTGTTGGTTTGAAATTTCACAAGCATTGGGGGAACCCAGGGAGGATCTGTTAGGTTGAATTTCTTCGAATGACCCAACTTCTGGATCTTATGATTGTGAAATTTGAATTGGTCCAATTTCTTGACGATTTTCTGGTAAGAAATCAGAGTTGATATCCCCAGGTCTACACAGCATTCATCTCCAAAGATTGCTGGTAAAACCTTTAAAATGGTGATTGTCATGGAGTGCTTTCTGGTTGGTTCAGTTGTGGGAGTTGGTGGTTTCAGAGCAACTTTCTCTAATTAGTGACTAATCAGCTTATAATGTTTCACTTAAATATATATGTGATGTAATCCACTTTGGCGGCAAAGAGAGAAAGATAGATTATTACCTGAATGATAGATTGAGGAAGGGGGAGGTGTAACAAGACCTGGGAGTCCTTGTACACCAGCTACTGAAGGTAAGCATGCTGCAGGTACAGCAGGCGGGTGATGAAGAAGACAAATAGCCTTCATAGTGAAAGGATTCAAGTACAGGAGTGGGGATCTCTTGCTGCAATTTTACAGGGCCACAGTGAGGCCAAAGCTGTATGCAGTTTTGGTTGTCTCCTTATCTGATGAAGGATATTCTGACTGTTGAGAGAGTGCAACAATGGTTTACTAGACTGAATCCTAGGGTGGTAGCACTGACATATGAAGAAAGACTGGATCAGTTCAGACTGTATTCATTGGAGTTAGAAGAATGGGAGAGGATGGAGTTTCTTAGAAACCTGTAACTTCTAAAAAGCCTAGACAGAATAAACATGGGAAGGATGCTCCAGGTGACTGGGAAATCCAGAACCACAGATCACAGTTTAAGGCTATTCAGTAGACCCTTTAGAACTGAGACCATAGAATCATAGAATTCCTTAAGTTTGGAAGCAGGCCATGTGATCCATTGAGTCCACATTGACCCACTGATGAGCATCCCACCCACACCCAAACCCTCACTTTATCCCTGTTTAACCCTCCATTTCCAATGGCTAACCCAACTGGCCTGCACAGCCAGGACATTATAGGTAACTTAGCATGGCCAATCCGTCTAACCTGCACATTTTTGTGAGGAAACCAAAGTGAGTGGCACGGTGGCACAGTGGTTAGCACTGCTGCCTCTCAGCGCCAGAGACCCGGGTTCAGTTCCCGCCTCAGGCGACTGACTGTGTGGAGTTTGCACATTCTCCCCATGTCCTCCGGGTGCTCCGGTTTCCTCCCACAATCCAAAAATGTGCAGGTCAGGTGAATTGGCGAGGCTAAATTGCCCGTAGTGTTAGGTGAAGAGGTAAATGTAGGGGAATGAGTCTGGGTGGGTTGCGCTTCGGCGGGTCGGTGTAGACTTGTCGGGCCGAAGGGCCTGTATCCACACTGTAAGTAATCTAATCTAATCTAATCTAATCATTCAGAGGAAGCCCACAGGGGGAATGCGAATTCCACACAGACCGTCTCCCGAGAGTGGAATCAGACCCACATCCCTGATGTCTTCACCCAGAGAGTACAGTGACCCTGTGGAATTCTCTGCCATAGAAAGTGGTTGAGCCCAAACCATTAAATGTTTTCAAAAAGGGGGTATCATGGTTCTTAGGGCTAAGGGGTCAATGGGTATTGGGAGAAAGAGAGAACATCGTACTGAATTGGATAATCAGCCATGATCATATTGAATGGCAGCGCAGGTTGGAGGGTTGAATGGCCTACGCCTGCTCCTCTTTTCTGCGTCAGCGTGATACTTGAGCTCTGATTTCAGAATTTCCTTGAAGGTATATCAGGGGCTTTGCATTTAGCAGCATATTTTATGGTTTGGGTTTAGTGATCTGTGATGAACGAGGATATTTAACAAATGCACTCCACAACATTTTCAGGCTCCTTGCCAAAGTTCCTGTTCATAGAATCCCTACAGTGTGGAAACATGCCCTTCGGCCCAACAAGTCCATTCTGACCCTCTGAAAAGTATCCCACCCGAACCTACTCCCCTACCCTATTACTCTACATTTGCCTCTAACTAATGCACCTAACCTACACATCCCTGAACACTATGGGTAATTTAGCATGGCCAATTCACCCTAACCTACACATCCCTGAAAACTATGGGCAATTTAGCATGGCCAATTCACCCTAACCTACACATCTTTGGATTGTGGGTGGAAACCCATGCAGACACAGGGAGAACGTGCAAACTCCACACAGACAGTCGCCCGAGACTGGAATCGAACCCAGGTCCCTGGTGCTGTGAGGCAGCAGTGCTGTAGATCTCGAATTAATACTATCCTTTTCTCTGCATCCAGTATCTCCAGCCTATTTCTGGATGAAGAGAATCTGGCCAACAGTTCTTTGAGAGACTCATATATTATTTTAGCTTATTTTAGGATTAATTTTAAATGTTTGGTATGATTAATTGAATTATGGTGTTGTGCCTTCATTGTACTCTGCAACAATGATGTTCTCAAATGCCTTTGTGCCTCTATAGTGGTTAATCCCTGTATATATTGGTCATTTATAGCTGTGTATCTGCCTGCTTTGAAAGGGATCCTTTAGGTTGTTACTGAACTGTCTACAAATACTGGGCTGAGGAAGGAATCCACCAGAAGCCCTGATGGTACAGAATTTAGGTGCAGACCTAATTATGTTAACAACAAATCTGTGACAATCCTACAGCAGTATCGTGAACATAGACCTGTCTTGCTGCTTTACCCCTGTCTTCACTGTGACTGGGATCTGAGTATTCCTCAGGCGTAGCTGAAAGAAAGATTGCTGAATAGCTGATTGAGATACTATTCACCAATCTAGCATGAAACTCCTTTAATAAGAGTTTGAATCTAAGGAATCAACTGAGCCCATTATTGTTTGAATATCACTTCAGGTTTATTGCCAAACCAAGTAATGTACAGTGTGAAGTATAAAATAAGAGTGAGCACTGCCTGTGTTATTCTCCACTCATTATGGGGCTAGACTGAGCCAGTTTCAACCTGGAATGGCAAAAGACCACTTTAAATGTCATGTCTTTTGATAGATTGTCCATATGACCCTACATGTCCATACAGGATAAAGAGAATCTTCTGCTTGAAAGAATCCAGTTCTCATTCCCCATTGCTGAACCATATTCCCTGTGGAAATCTTGACGCCTATTTGTCTACGGTTTTGTGGCTGTGCAAATGAACTGTGCTGATCATGCCCAGGGCTTTACAGCTACTGGCAGGCACAACCATCGTGTGTGGCCCTCAACCTCCGTGTAGCACGTGATGTCAAGGCTGACGTGTTTTGGCAGTGGCTATGAGGTCTGACAACAATATCTGGTCAATTTTCCAATACAGTGAGTGTAAGCAGAGTCCTTTTGTGCAGACTGGCCTGTCTACATTGTTCAAACCCAGGGTTAGATAGTTGCTGCAGGTGAGCATCACAGAACTCAGCTGGCAATTGATAAAGAACTCATTTCACAATTGTGACCACTACAGCAAGGTACATTTTTCTTTAAAACCTGTTGGTGTGGAACTAGAAGCCCAAGGACTGTTCTTCAGGCATTAGCACTTCACTCAGAGTTTCTACGTGAGGAGCAGGAACCAATTTCCAGGCCTCGAAATTTCACACAAAAATTGAGTGCAGATGAATTTCTATGCCAATGCAGTTGTTGTGGAGAAAGTATAGAGAATCACCAGGAGACGCAGAGAGTTCTTCAAGAAGTAGGTCCTTTATTTGCAAACAAAAACCATGACACTGAGAAAGCAGATTCTCGAATGCCCACGAACCTCAGGGTCCGTGGATTTTAATATTTTTTTAATCATGTTTCTGTCAGCTTATCAGCATGTCCAACTATATTAATCAAAGTACCTCACTTAAACCAGTGATGTTAGTTCCCATTATCTCTTTATTATACATTCTACTTAATGTTATTCTGATGTTACAGTTAGATATTTATTGCTAACTCTGCTACAGTGATCTTCCATTCCAGACTAACCTGTCATGATAGATATTTAGCTATTCCACCTATTACAATAGTCTCCTGTCTCAAGCTGACTCTACTAACTATTAAATAGATATTTTAATGTCATGTCCCAAATATTTATAGTCCCAATCCTGTCATAATAACACTTAACAAAGAAACTTGCTTTGCTACTTGTGTTATCTCATCTCTCCATAGTGACCTTTCAGCCTCATCCTTACTCTGCTAATTGGTGTGAGAGCATTCCACTATGGTTATCCCATCCTGCCTTCCACAGACCACAGATTGCCAGTGGTCTTTATGCTTTAACCCTTCCCATGCTTTCATGTTCTTTATTTTCCATACAGTCAAGCTGCTTTTTTTTTGTCCATCAAATTTCATCTGCTACATTCCTCTTTGTGTCATGTTTTACAGAAACATACAAAGGAGCAAGCAAACTCTCGTGAAATTTGCATCCTGGAATCTAGAATTTTTTCAACTCTGAACTGTCATCTTAATTAACTTATCCAGCTGTTGCTTGGTAATAGACTTTTATTTTAGTTTGTCCCTGAGATGAGAGTGTCAATGGCCAGGTCATCATTTGTTGTCTGTCACCAGTAGCTCCTGAGAATCATAGAATCTCTACAGTGCAGAAGCAGGACATTTGACCCATTGAGTCCAACACTGACCTTCCAGAGAGCATCCCAACCAGACCCACCTCATCCCTGTAACCCTGCACTTCCCATGGCTAATCCTCCTAGCCTACCCATCCCTGAACATTATGGACAATTTAACATGGCCAATCCACCTGACCTGCACATCTTTAGACTGTGTAAGGAAACCGAAGCACCCAGAGGAAACCCACACCGACAACAGGGAGAATGTGCTAACGCCACACAGTCACCTGAGGGTGGAATCAAACCCAGGTCCCTGTGTTGTGAGGCAGCAGTGCTAACCACTAAACCAACATGCTGCCTGAGAAGGTAGTGGGGAACTGCCTTCTTGAAAGCTGCAAGAGTCCTTTCCATCTACTACCACCCTCTTTCTTCTATGGGCCAGCCAATTCTCTATCCAGACAGCCAGATTTCTGTATCCCATGCTTCCTTACTTTCTGAATGAGCCTACCACGGGGAACATTATCAAACATCTTGCTAAAATTCATGTACCCATACAGATGCCTTTTAAATGTTGTAATTGCACCCACCTCCACCACTTCCTCTGGCAGCCCAATTCCATACGCACACAATGCTCTGTGTGAAAATGTTGCCCCTCAGATCCTTTTTAAATCTTGCCCCCTTACCTTAACCTATGTTCTCTAGCTTTGGAGTCTTCTACCTTGGGAAAAGACCTTGGCTATTCACCCTATCCCTGCCCCTCATGATTTTATAAACTTCTGTAAGGTCACCTGTCAGCCTCTGATGCTGCAGAGAAAAAGCCTATCTTGCCTCTCACTATAGCTCAAATCCTCCAATCTGAATTCCTGTGTTTATTTGATCCAAGTTTAAGTCTGAACTGATCATGAGAAACCACCCAAATACAGCTGGCTGGTGGATTGTTTAATTCTGGACCTGCCATCTGTCCAATTCTGTAATTAACCATTTGTTAAGAAACAGGCAGTCTTTGCATATTTGAAGATAGAATCTCAGAACTGTGATAGTGCAACAAAGATTTACTAAAGATCAATACAGTGAGTAATCAGTGACAAATACAGTTACAGTAACCACCTTCCAGGAATGAAAGCAGAAAGTAATGGAAATACACAGCAGAGGAGCTGTGGAGAGAAGAAGGATGTTGGGTAGTTGCCATATTCTTGAGAATTTTTGGGATTTCATATCTTCTGCCAGTTTTCAGCATGCATTTTTAGAAATTTAAGCATATCCAGTTTAACAAAGAGAAGCAAAACGTTCATTCTCTGGAAAAGATATTGCTGTTGTATGTTGTGTGAAAGGACAATATTAACTCAGATATCTTTACAAAATTCCAAGTTTTAAATATACTTCTATCTATAACTGTGCATTTGTACTTTAACTATATTTTCTTACCTAAGTCATCCATAATCATATCAACCTATGATGTGCTTATAGAGTTAAATGAATTGGAATGGAAGTATACAGCACAAATACTGCTGTGCTGTAAAATTCTGTATATATTCACAGCTTTCAGCAGTGCTGCTTTTGCACATGCTCTGAGCAAATGCCCATTTTTAAGCATTAACAGCTGATGGGTTTCATTTCAATAAGATTGTATGCTGTTTCTCATTAAATATAAGTTTTGTTATTGCTGTGAAGTGTTTGAATTGTATTTACCATGAAGAAATGGAGCAGCACATTGTGTTCTCATTATGAGCAGGGTATCCATCAGAGTTGTTGGAGACTGAACACATTGCTGGTGGTGAGCCTTGTCATTGACTGCAGCCATTTGGTAATTGAGGTGGTGTAACATGGAGAAGGGAGAGTGCAGTGTCACTGGCTTTATACCTGGTAGTGATGGTGGAGAGTGGCAGGTACACTGGAAAAGCTCTTTATTCCCTGAGAGGCACTGATGCCATATTTAGCATTGGTGTTGATGAATACTTAGAAACATTTGGTAAGAAAAAGTTGCTGTTTAATTCTTTGCACTGCTGTGTAACTGTGAAGATGCCATTA
Organism: Chiloscyllium plagiosum; assembly: GCF_004010195.1. Lineage (NCBI taxonomy): Eukaryota > Metazoa > Chordata > Chondrichthyes > Orectolobiformes > Hemiscylliidae > Chiloscyllium > Chiloscyllium plagiosum. The sequence goes on from NC_057734.1 coordinate 48,813,633, forward strand.
TTCTCCATTTGGAAACTGGGTGTTTTTTGCTCGGAATTGGAAATTCTGAGCAGAGTTTCATTTTAATGTTGCAGTGTGGTTGGCATGAGTTTTTTTTGGCATTGTCAGGTCAAGTTTGGAAAGGCGTGCTGTATTGACAGCACTGGCAGCTGTTGGGTGAAGGACAATACTGCTTGACGTGTGATTGCTGCGGGATCCTTTAGTGAGACTAGGCCTTTTTTGTGCAACTGTTTTCATCGACTGACTACAAGGTCAGTGGCGTGGAGGATGCCTTTTACCAGGGTAAGTTTTCTCATGTTTTTATCTGTGGACTCGTGAACTTGGCTTGCAGTGATCCCAGCTCATGGGCTGAGTTTTTCCATTTGCTTATGTGACTTCCTTTCCATGTGTATATGTTTCCTGAAGGACAGTAAAAGTACAGCCAAACAGTAAGATATAAAAAAACGTTCTCAGCTGACACTTGCTTTGTGCTCTTATTCTTAAAAGGGAAGGATTAAACATTTCATTTTAACTGTTGTGTATGCTAACTGGTCAGGATTGCAATAAATAAAGGGAGCCACTTGGGTTCAATTGAAATTCTTTGAAAAATAATAGTGGAATTTAAAAGTTCAAGGAGTGATATTGCTCGCAGTGATCAGTGTTCTCAATGTTATTTGGAACACAAAACTTTGAGTTGTCCAATTGTGACAAAGTCTGTCCTGACGCTCCATGTGAATTTATAAAGAAATCATGGACACTGCTCCTCCTCCTGCTTGCAGGCCCCTACCTCCACTACTCATTCATATCCTTCAGAATTGGGAACCATCGTTGCAGTGGGGTTGAAATGTTCAAATAGGTTTAGCAAAACCTCTTGGCTTTTCAGTCGTTACTTATAAAGCTCAAGGAAAGCTCACTTTCCAATCATTGTTTTATTAGGCAATTGCACACAATTTTATTCTTCATATTCTGCAGCCATTTAAATGAAGCTGTGCTTCTTTGAAGGTTGCCTTTGTAATATCTGGACAGCAACATCCAAAAGATTTCAGTTTTGTCCACAGAAAAAAACCCACTTTGTATTGAGTAATAAATGCCTAGAAATTAATCACAGAAATATAGAAAATAGGACTAGAGTAGGCCATTCAGCCCTTTGAGTCTGCTGCACCCTTCAATATGATCATGGCTGATTATCAAACTTAGTACCCTGTTCCTGTTTCCCCCCCATACCCTTTGATCCCTTTTTAGCCCCGAGAATTATAACTATCCCCTTCTTGAAAACATTCAGTGTTTTGACTTGAACCATTGTCTGTGGCAGAGAATTCTGTACCTGCGTGCTTACTTTCGGTGACTGGTGTACAAGGGCGCCCAGGTCTCATTGTACGTCTTTCTTTCCCTATCTATTGTTATTCAAATAATCTGTCTTCCTGCTTTTGCTACCAAAGTGGATAATTTTACATTTCTCCATATTACACTTCATCTGCCATGCCTTTGCCCACACTCTCAGCTTATCCAAATTATACTGAAGCATCTCTGCATTCTCCTCACAGTTCACCCTCCCCACCAAGCTTTGTGTCAATCCCAAACTTGAAGGTATTTAGTTCCCTAAATGTAAAAAAAATCTGAAAAACACTGTCATTCATTCCTATTCATTTGTTTCCTGCCTCCCAACCAGTTCCCTCTCCATGACTGTCGTCTGCTTTCAAAGGTTTAAGACTGAGTCCACTCTGGAAAGAGTCATGGAACTAACATAGTGTGCTACTTATCTGAAATGTATGGAGTCTTCTCAGTGGCTTCATATGCTGCTGAAGCAGAGCTCAACTATTTGGCAGAAGCATGGGATTGAATTAACGCTTTTACTGTATCGCAGTTCCAGTATGCACCAGAACCTTTATATAGTATCTTTAGTCGAATAAGTTATCTTAAGACCCTACACAGAAACACTATTGAACTAAGCTGAAGGAGATCATATTTGGACAGATGAAAGTTTAGTCAAAAAGATAGTAGGTCATAAAGCTCTATCCACAGACTTCTCCAAAGAATTCCCATCCTCTAACTTGCTATTCTAGCTCTAGTATTTACATGACCGGTCCAGTTCACTTTTTGGTCAGTGGTAACCCCGAGGATGTTGATGCGTGGATAGTGATGCTATTGAATGTCAAATGGCAATGGTTAGATTCTCTCTTTTTGCAGATGGTCATTGCCTGACATTTGTGTAATGCAAATACTACTAACCATTTGTAAACCCAAACGTGGATGTTATTCAGGTCTTGGTGCATTTGAACATGTACTGTTTCAGTATCTGAGGTGTTGTGAATGGTGCAGAACATTTACAGTCATCACTGAGCATTCCTACTTCTGACCATCTGATGGAGAATAGGTAACTGAATCAGCTTACAGGACAGTACCTCAAGAAACTCCTGCAGAGCTCTCCTGAAATTGAGATGATTGACCCCCATAATCATCTAGGAGGAAGTGAGGACTGCAGATGCTGGAGATCAGAGCTTAAAAATGTGTTGCTGGAAAAGCGCAGCAGGTCAGGCAGCATCAAAGGAACAGGAGAATCGATGTTTTGGGCATAAGCCCTTCTGGAATGAGGAGGGTGTGCCAAGCAGGCTGAGATACCTGAGCTGGGGTAGGGCTGACTGCTTGGCACACCCTCCTCATTCCTGAAGAAGGGCTTAGGCCCGAAACGTCGATTTTCCTGTTCCTTTGATGCTGCCTGACCTGCTGCGCTTTTCCAGCAACACATTTTTAAGCTCCATAATCATCTCCCTTTCTGCTAGATATGATTCTAACCATTCTCCCTCCTGAGACCCATTAACTTCAGTTTCGCTAGGGCACCTTGATGCCACACTAATTCAAATGCAGCCTCGATGTCAAGGGCTATCACCCTCGCCTCACCTCTGGAATCCAGCTCTTCTTTCCGTCTTTAGGCCAAGGCTGTGATGAAGTCAGGAGCTTGGTGAGCCTGACAGAACCCAAATCGGGCGTCAGTGAGCAGGTTATTGCGAATTAGGTGCTGCTTGATAGCACTGTTGATGATGCTATATATTACTTCGAGGATGATTGACAGGACACTGATTGGGCAGTAATTGGTAGATTTAGATCTGTCCCGTTTTGTGGGCAGGACAAACCTAAGCGATGTTCCACCTTGTCAGGTAGATGTCAGCGTTGTAACTGCTTTGGAACAACTTAGCCTTGGGCATGCATGAGTCTTCACTACTATTGCCAGAATGTTGTCAGGGCCTTTAGCTGTTTTCTGATATCATGTGGAGTGAATGGCATTGGCTGAAGACTAGCAGCTGTGATACAGCAGAAGTTGAGATGGATTATGTTTAGGTTAGATTCCCTACAATATGGAAACAGATCTTTTCAGCCCAACAAGTCCACACCGACCCTCCGAAGAGTAAACCAACCAGACCCATTCCCCTACCCTATATTTATCCCAGACTATGGGCAATTTAGCATGGCCAGTTCATCTAACCTGCACATTTTGGATTGTGGGAGGAAACTGGAGTACCTGGAGGAAACCCACGCAGACACGGGGAGAATGTGCAAACTCCATACAGTCACCCGAGGCTGGGATCGAACCCGGGTCCCTGGCACTGTGAGGCAGCAGTGCTAACCACTGAGCCACCATACTGCCCCCTATGAATTCAGCACCTCTGGCTGAAGATGATTGCAAATGCTTCAGCCTTATCTTTTGCACTGTGGTGCCGGGCTTTCCCATCATTGAGGATGTTTGTGGGACCTTCTCCTCCAGTGATTAGTTTAATTGTTCACCAGCACTCATGGCTAGATATGCTAGGACTGCAGAGCACAGATCTGATCCACTGGCTGTCGGATTGCTTAACATGCAGTTTATTCAGTCCCTTTTAGGAATAGCTGATGTTTCTCTGTGCTTAATCTCCTGCACTCCCCTTTTCACCAGTGTTGATTCCTGGTTTGGTAGGAGTGGTAGAATGGGAAATATGCCAGGACATGCAGTTACAGATGGTGGTTGAATACAATTCTGCGCTAAAGGGCCACAATATCTTATTTTAAGGTACAAGATCCATTCTGCATCTAGCCCATTTAATCTGGTAATGGTGCCACAGAAAATGAAGGGTATTGTCAAAGTAAAGGCAGGACTTTATCTCTACCTGGACTGGATGGTGGTAATGACGGTGTAATATTAATATCACTGTTTACTTGCAATCATATCACAGTGCTAATGGGATTTCTCTCTGAGGGATTCTTCCCCCCCCCCCTGCCGCTGCCCTATGTAGGTGAAACTTCAGTGCAGGGTCTGATCACTGGGCAAGTGACACTTGTACTTGCACTGAATGCTAATTTTATTCCCTTGTGTAATGCTTTTGCCAATCAGAATGCTTTGCTCACTTCAAATGGTAGGCAGTATGATTCACCCCTGTAGACCCCTGCCCTTTTGTGGGGTATAAACTGAAGTCCTGCTTTGTTCTTGTAAGTCTATGCTCTATGTGCACTTCCTGAATAAACAACAAACTCATTTACTATCAGTATCTTCCATGCTGGGGAGCTGGGCTTCAAATATATCCATTGTCAAGTGAATATCCATCCTGGTGCCCACCCAGCTGCAAACACATCTTGTGCATGGGCCAGCTCAGTTTTGCAAGTAGATGTTTTGCCTGTGTCTGTGACTGAGGGTGTTAGCTTGCAACAGCTGAGTGTGTCCTCATGCTGTTAAGAAGGCTAGCCTACAGTTGCTCACCCAGGTAACAAGCTAAACAAGCTTGTGTCCGGTGCAAGGTGTTGTTACTTGTGATTTTAGTGACTTCTAAGACCACTTTCAGAAGGGTTAGAGGTCAAAGCATGGCCAGAATGTGGGTAGAAACATTTAATGTTAAACATACCTCCACGAATACTCATTTGACCAAGGCAGGTACCATTGTTAGAGTTTGTGTGGGATGAATTCTGTTTAGGATTAGAACTGCCTCACCTTCATTTCATTTACACATGGTCATTTTGAGAGTCATAGTGCAAGCCTTTATGTATTAATAAAAGTCATGTTAATGTAGATCTCTGCTCCAACTACCACATGGTTACTCTGGTTGCTAATGTCCTGGCGTAGTACTTGGCAGAATGCTCTATATTGTAGTTGCTCTTTTGAAAGGCAGAGGCTAAACAAGCAGATGGATGTTCTTCATCTGAAACCACCAGCTTGTTTTGAGATGACTCCAAAAACCTTATCAATTTCATACTTTTCACAGGAATAAAAGTTTTGGTTAGAGTGCTATTGCATTCTCTGATACACCAGAAACTTCTGTTAAAGCATTTGCTGAATAATAGAGAAACTGCATTTTAGGAAAAACCATCACCGTTTGTTGCTGGGTATGAAGCATTCATTCTTGTGTATTGGTGCCAAGTTTCAAATTTTCGCTTCTGTGTGACAGTTGTTGTCTGTTACTGGCTGCAAACAAGGTAAGAGCCCCTTGTGTTAATAACAAGGTACTGGCATGGAGAGAGGATTGGCTGACTGGTAGAAGGAAGAGAGTGGGGACACAGGGTTCTTTTGCAGAATAGCAGCCAATGACTAATAGAGTTCTTCAAGGGTCTGTATTGTGCCCACCACTCTCCATATTTTACATTAACGATCTGGGTGAAGGAATTGAGGGCATTATTGCTACATTTGCAGATGGAACAAAGATGGGTAGAGGTGCAGGTAGTGTTGAGGAAGCAAGGAGGCTGCAGACGACTTAGACAGGCTAGGAGAGTGGGCATAGAAATGACAGATGGAATACAGTATGGGAAAATGTGCACTTTGATAGAAGAATGCAGGCATAGACTATTTTTTAAATGGGGAAAGGCTTTGGAAACCTCATGTACAAAGAGATTTAGGAGACAGAGTTCAGGATTCTTTTCAGGTTAATGTGCAGGTTCAGTTGGCAGTTAAGAAGGCAAATGTAATGTTAGCATTCATTTCCAAAGGACTAGAATACAAGAGCAGGACTGTTACTCACATTGTAGGAAGAATGTGGAAGCTTTGGAAAGGGGTCAGAGGAGATTTTCTATATGGAGGGAAGGTCTTACAAGGAAACATGAGGAACTTGAGGCTGTTTTCGTTAGCGAGAAGAAGGTTGAGAAGTGATGAAATTGAGACAAAAAAGATAATCAGAGGATTAGATAGAGTGGGCAGTGAGAGCCTTTTCCCTCAGATAGTAATGGCTGGTACGAGGGACATAGCTTTAAATTGAGGGGTGATGGATATAGAGCTGAAAACGTGTTGCTGGAAAAGCGCAGCAGGTCAGGCAGCATCCAAGGAGCAGGAGAATCGACGTTTCGGGCATGAGCCCTTCTTCAGGAATCCTGAAGAAGGGCTCATGCCCGAAACATCGATGATTCCTGAAGAAGGGCTCATGTCCGAAACGTCGATTATCCTGCTCCTTGGATGCTGCCTGACCTTCAGCGCTTTTCCAGCAACATATTTTCAGCTCTGATCTCCAGCATCTGCAGTCCTCACTTTTTCCTGGGTGATAGATATAGGACAGATGTCAGAGGTAGTTTCTTTACTCAGTAGTAGGGGTGTGGAACTCCCTGCCTGAAACAGTGGTAGACTTGCCAACTTTAAGGGCATTTAAATGGTCATTGGATAAATATGTTTTAGATTAGATTAGATTAGATTAGATTACAGTGTGGAAACAGGCCCTTCGGCCCAACAAGTCCACACCGACCCGCCGAAGCGAAACCCACCCATACATTTACCCCTTACCTAACACTACGGGCAATTTAGTATGGCCAATTCACCTGACCCTGCACATCTTTGGACTGTGGGAGGAAACTGGAGCACCCGGAGGAAACCTACGCAGACACGGGGAGAACATGCAAACTCCACACAGTCAGTCGCCTGAGGCGGGAATTGAACCCGGGTCTCTGGCGCTGTGAGGCAGCAGTGCTAACCACTGAGCCACCGTGCCGCCCACTATGTGGATGAAAATGGAAAAGTGCAGGATAGATGGGCTTCAGATTGGTTTCACAGGGCGGTACAACATTGAGGGCTGAAGGGCCTGTACTGCGCTGGAACGTTCCATGTTCTACTCTGGAGGTTGTGTAGTGCTCTGGTCAGATCGCATTTAGAATATTGTGATAGGTTTTGGGCTCTGTATCTAAGGAAGGATGTGCTGGTGTTGGAGCGGATCCAAAAGAATGATCCTGAGGCTGAAAGGCTTGGTATATGAGGAATGGTTGAGAACTCTGAGTCTGCACTCAATGGAGTTTAGGAGGATGAGGGGGAGATCTGATAGAAGCTTGTAAACTACTGAAAGGCCTGGACAGAGAGGATGTGGAGAAGATGTTTCCAATAGTAGAAGAGACTAGGACCTGAGAGCACAACCTCAGAGTGAAGGAGCAACCCTTTTTTGAACTGAGATGAGGAGGAATTTCTTCAGCCAGAGGGTGGGGGATGTGTGGAACTCATTGCCGCAGAGGGCTGTGGAGGCCAAGCCATTGAGTGTATTTAAGACAGAAATGTAAAGGTTCTTGATTGGTATGGGGATCAACGGGACATAGCAGGAGAATGGGATTGAGAAACATATCAGCCATGATCGAATGGTGGAGCAGACTCGACAGGCTGAATGGCCTAGTCTGCTCCTATATCTTATGGCCTGACAGCTCCATTGATATGATTTGTTCATTTGTCATTAAACACAACCATGTCAGTGAAAATTTGGAGGTCAAGTCTGAGGAAAATTTGGAGGTTCAGGATATTAAAATTAATTCTTTCCTGTTTGACCCAACAGTTTCTAGTAGAGTGAATGGATAGTTGATCAAATATACAAACCTTGTTTAATTCAAGCTGCCACCTCTAGAACCCTTAGCCGCTGCTGTGACTGACAATCATCTCAACAAAGACTGGTCAATAATCTGGTCTCCTTATAGAGTCCTTTCAATGTATGGCTTTTTGCGTATTAAATCTATGCGGCTCAGTGGTTTGCCCTGCTGCCTCACAGCCCCAGGGACCCAGCTAGGATTCCACCCTTGGGTGACTGTGTGGAGTTTGCACATTCTCCATGTGTCTATGTGGGTTTCCTCCGGGTGCTGCGGTTTCCTCCAATGAGCCACAGATGTACAGGTGAGGTAAATTGGCCATGCTAAATTGCCCATATTGTTCAGGGGGATGTAGGATAGGTGCATTAGTCAGGGGAAATGTAGACTAATAGGGGAGGGGAATGGGTCTGGGTGGGTTACTCTTCAGAGGGTCGGTGTGGACTTGTTGGGCCAAATGGCCTGTTTCTATACTGTAGGGATTCTATGACTGTGGAGCAATGCAAACTATTCAGTTCCCTTGTTCTATCCCTGTAAGCCTAAAAGTTATTTTTTTCCTTTCAGGTGACCATCCAATCGTTTGAAATCATAGACTATCTCTGCTTCCACAGCCCTAGTGGGCTATATGTTGTAGTTGATTACCTTCTGCTCCCTAAAGAGAAGATTATTCCTTATGTTCCTGCAGTGTCTCTTGCCCAAAACCAAAATCTCTGTCCACTGTCCTTGTACCATTAACTAACTACCTTATCCAAAATGTCCTAATCTTGTATTTCTTTGTCAAATTTGTACTCCATCTCCTTTACTGTAAGGAGAACACCTTCACTTCTCCCACCCATCTGTGTAGCTAATATCCCTTGTCACTGGAACGATTGTGGTAAATCTTCCTTTTGAGGACTCTGACTCTCTTACACTTCTTGAAATGTGATGACTGGGATTGGCACAGTACTCTAATTGTGATCTAAACTAAGGCTTTGTAAAGGTTCAGCATAAATTCTCAGCCTTTGTTCTGTATGCTGTACGGACCACTTTGTGGTCAGTGTGTCATGCCAGCTTCTAAAGGTCTGTCCACATACACCATCAGGTCCCTGTGTCTCTGCATTCTTTAGCAGTGTCTAGGTAGCCTGTCCCTATCCTGCTGCACTCTACTCTAGATGCAATATGATCAGTGTTGATTAACCAAGAAGATATGTTCCTTTGATTACATAAAATCATGGAGTGTTGCTGAGCTGAAACAAGCTGCTCAACTCCTTGTAACCCTGTCATTTACTTTTCTCTTTTCAAGTCTGATTCACTTTGGAAAGGTGCCATTGATTCTGCTTCCACTCCATTTTTAGACAGCGCGTTCCACGTCGTAACTGCCTGCCGTATTTTAAAAGAAGTCTACTCTATAGTAGGACCTGTTTTGTCACTTTACTGTTCAACCTTTCCATTTAACATATGTTTCATCTAATCATAACTTCTTCCATTAATTATTTGACCTTTACTCTCATTGACTTGCATTTGCACCTGGTAGCCAACATACCGAAAGAACCAAAATCCTTTAGGATTTCCTTACGCTCTATTGAATACGCACTTATTTGTTATCACACGGTCATGTGAAATAGGAGCAGACGGAGGCTATTTAGCCCCTCAAACCTGTTCTGCTATTTAATAAGTCCAAACTGAACTATTTGTGTTTCAAATTCAATATTCCTACCTATTCCTGATAACCCTTGATTCCACTGCCTAACCAGAATTCCTTCACCTCTGCCTTAAAAATATTCACTGACCCTGTTTCTGCCACCCTGTTAAGGCGGAGACTTCCAAACCTTCTGAGTGAAATATATCTCCTCACCTTGTTCCAAAAGGGATAACCTCTCATTGTAAAACAGTATCCCTACTTCTGAACTGACTCACAAGAGGAAAATAATCCTCCCACTTCCACTTGGCAAGACTTTTCAGAATTTTGTTCATTTCAATCAAGTCAGCTCTCACCCTTCAAAATTCCAGTGGGAAATAAGGCAAGCTGTCCAACTTCTCATCATTATACAGCTCACTCATTCCAGGTATCAATCTAGCAAATCTCCTCTGAACCACTTCCTCTGCATTCACATGCTTCCTTACATAAAGAGACTAAACCTGCACTCAATCTTCAAAATTCAGTTTCACCATTTCCCAGTAAAACAGAAGCAGAAGACTTTACTTTTATAAGTTCCGAAGAATGGTAACTGCATCTCAAAATGTTAACTCTGCTTTCTTGCTGCAGATGCTGCCAGGCCTGCTGAGTTTCTCCAGCAATCCTTCCTTTTATGTTCAATTCCTCTTATAACAAAGGATAGCCCAATTAGCTTTCTTGATTGTGGCTGGAATGTAGCATGGAAACGATCCTTCGGTCCAACTTGTATATGCCGACCAGATATCCTAAAATAATCTAGTCCTATTTGCCAGCATTTGGCCCATGTCCCTGTCAACCCTTCCTATTCACATATCCTCCAGATGCCTTTTAAATGTAACAGTGCCAGCCTCCACCTCCCCTGATAGTTCATTTCATCCATGCACCACCCTCTGTGCGAAAGAGTTGCTCCTTCGGTCCTTTTTAAATCTTCCCCTCTCACCTTAAACCTATGCCCTCTAGTTTTGGACTTCCCTACCCTGAGGAAAAAACTTTGCCTATTCACCCTATCCATGCCCCTCATGATTCTATAAACTTCTGTAAGGCCACCCCTCAGCCTCCAACGCTCCAGGGAAAACAGCCCCAGCCTATTCAGCCTCTCCCTATAGCTCAAACCATCCAACCCTGGCAACATCCTTGTAAATCTTTTCTGAACCCTTTCAAGGATCGGTGCTGGGTCCTCTACTTTTTGTCATTTACATAAATGATTTGGATGCGAGCATTAGAGGTACAGTTAGTAAGTTTGCAAATAACATCAAAATTGGAGGTGTAGTGGACTGTGAAGAGGGTTACCTCAGATTACAACAGGTGGCACGGTGGCACAGTGGTTAGCACTGCTGCCTCACAGCGCCAGAGACCCGGGTTCAATTCCCGCCTCAGGCGACTGACTGTGTGGAGTTTGCACGT
>NC_057734.1:48824881-48828599 GCF_004010195.1 Chiloscyllium plagiosum
AAGATATAAAAGAGACCTAAGGGCAACTTTTTCACGCAGAGGGTGGTACGTGTATGGAATGAGCTGCCAGAGGATGTGGTGGAGTCTGGTACAATTGCAACATTTAAGAGGCATTTGGATGGGTATATGAATAGGAAGGGTTTGGAGGGATATGGGCCGGGTGCTGGCAGGTGGGACTAGGTTGGGTTGGGATATCTCGTCAGCATGGACAGGTTGGACTGAAGGGTCTGTTTCTATGCTGTACATCTCTATGACTCTAAGTTTCACAACGTCTTTCCTTTAGCAAATCTTTGTGACTCATGCACAAAAACACCTAGATTCCTCTACACTTCAGATAATGTCTATTGACGTAATAGTCTGCTTATTCACTCTTACTGCCAAAGTGAACAACTTCACATTCTCACAGTGTACTCCAATTGCTAGATTTTTGGTTACTTATGCAATTTATCTATATCCAACCTCAAGTTGCTCTTGTCTTCTTCACAATATACAATCCAGCCTGTCTTTTAACAGTCTGTGGATTTAGCTATTCTTTTGATCCTCTCAGCTAAGCCTTTGAAGTTAATTGTTAAAATGTTGAAACCCCACTTTGTCATGAAGAATGGAGGAATTGAATATTGTTTAATTGGAGGTAGGCTGCAGAAAACTACAGAGTAGAGAACTTTGGGAACCCTTGTGCATAAATGTCAAAAAAACAGACATCCAAATTCAGTGGGTAATATATCTGTCTTAAGCGGGCGGCCCCTTATGCTGAGTTTGTGCCTTCTAGCCCTAGATTCTCTCTCATATAGAAACAACCGTTCCAGGTCTATCTTGTCAAGCACCTTAAAAATTTTATTTTTTTTATTCACTCATGGGAATCACTGGCTGAGCCTATGGCCTGTCCTGAGTTGCCCTAGAACAGCTGCAGTCCATATGCTGTTGGTTGACTCATTTCTGATGAAGGGCTTATGCCTGATGTATTTCAAAGTCAAGATTAGATTACTTACAGTGTGGAAACAGGCCCTTCGGCCCAACAAGTCCACACTGACCCTCCGAAGAGCAACCCACCCAGTCCCATTCTGCTACATTTACCCCTTCACCTAACACTACGGGCAATTTAGCATGGCCAATTCACCTAACCTGCACATCTTTGGACTGTGGGAGGAAACCGGAGGAAACCCACACAGACACGGGGAGAATGTGTAAACTCCACACAGACAGTTTCCTGAGGCGAGAATTGAACCCGGGTCTCTGGCACTGTGAGGCAGCAGTGCTAACCACTGTGCCACCGTGCCGATCTGGTGCAGATCGCCTGCTATTCCTCATCCCTACTCAAAATGATTCTTTGTTTTGCTCATCTGAACAAACATCACCTGTATCTTTTTCCACAATTGCCATCCTTAAAGCCCTATTCCTCCACCTTTACTGATCTTCCTACTCTCCCTCTCGCTCTAATAATTTGATTTATTATTGTCACATGTACCTAGGTAAAGTGAAAAGTTTTGTATCTGGTACAGGCCGATCATATCATAGAAAGTGTATTAGGATAATAGAACAGAGTGAGGAATACAATGTTACAGCTGCAGAGAAGGTGCACAAAGAGTGAGATCAACATTAAATTTAGAATTTAGAAGTCTGTTCAGAAGTCTAATAACAGCAGGGAAAAAGCTGTTCTTGAATCTGGTGGTACACGTGTTTTAGCTTTTGTATCTTCTGGCTGACAGAAGAGGTTGGAAGAGATTATAAATGGGGTAGGAGAGATCTTTGATGATGTTGGCTGCCTTTCTAAGACAGCGAGAAGTATAAGACTTGTCATTCTGAAACCACGTCTCTTCAATGGTCTTCAGATCATATTTATTTCCTTTAATGTGCATTCTCAAACTGTTTACTTTGTAAAGAATAACTTGCCTAACTTGACTTTGCTTGTATGGTTTTCCTGTGAATTTTTCACGTATGGCTATAAAAATTGCAACAACTATCATGCCATTAGATCTATAACTTGTGATCTGCGCACCTTCTATTTCCTGTTTAAACTAATTAGCTCTCCAGCAACACATTTTGCCTCCAGTTCTGAAATTCATTATTTTGCAAGTAAGCATAACTTAAATGTTCAACTGACTCTTTGGAAAAGCATGATAATGTTTACCTCCATAGCATTTATCAATGAAAATATTTCTGTTCAACTCTCTGGTGCAGAGAGAAGTTCTGAAATTGTTCTTGCTGTGACAGCTGGTTAATGGCATGCCTGCTGTTCCTTGTTTAAAACCACACAATCTTGCCGTGGATCCCAAGCTTGCTCGCCACGGGGTTTGTTACTTTCAAACACAATAACATGTGGTATTGAACACTTGAGTGGAAGTCGCATGTGCATGATGGCACCCTTTTTAAAAAAAAATGTTTCCGACAATTTAATTTTACTTTTAGCATCCCCGTCAGGAATATAAACAGTGTCCATTTTCCCATGTTTTTGAAGAAATGAGGATCCATGTGGTCAAAATGTTGGTATGGACTCAAGCAGCTGATGCCAGTGACTATCATAGCATCATCGAGGTGTTACAGTGCCAAAAGAGACCATTTAGCCCATCAATTATCCAATATCCTATTGAATGTCTGTATCGACCACACTTCCAGGCAGTCCATTCCATACTCTAACTGCTCACTGACTGAAAATGTTTTTCCTCACATTGTTCATGAATCTTCGGCAGATCACTTTAAATCTCTGCATAAAGTAAGTTACATCAGCAAAATACTGTGTGCAGAGTGAATGGAGAAAAAGTCAAATGGAAATGATTGTCTTGGTGAACTGTCAGCTACCGCCTCCATTGTTACTAATAAGTGCTCAGCTGGGTCTCTGCTCCAGGAGCTGAAGATATATCCTATATTTCTTTGATTTCAGCAATACTCTAGTTTTATGCAAAAAAGAGACATGTTGAAGAAACTTTTCATATTGTGCACAAACAGATTCAAGAATGCCAAGTTTCAAAGGAAACAAAACTTTGCTGATTAGTTGGCAAGTGAATTCTGCTACTATAAGAAGAATGTGCTGGGGAAGTATTATTCCCAACATCTCTAGTTAATTCAAGAAAGGTTCAATACCTGGAGGTGTTCGATTTTCTTGCAGAGGATGGGTCCCTGCATAAGAATGTATTTAACTTCTAGCACAACTGATAATCTTAAATCGTTTGTGTAATTTTTAATACACGGAGATTGTGCAGCAAGTGTTGTCTTCCCAATCTCAGAATTGCATCTAAGGTTAGACGTTCTTCTGAGTTTTGCAAAGTAAAGTCATAAATATAGGAACAGATTTTGGCTATTCGGCCCATTGAGTCTACTCAACCATTCGATTGAGGCTGATATGTTTGTCAATCCCATTCTTCTGCCTTCTCCCCGTAATTGCTATGGTTCTGTTCGCCGTGCTGGAAGTTTTTGTTGCAAACGTTTCGTCCCCTGTCTAGGTGACATCCTCAGTGCTTGGGAGCCTCCTGTGAAGCGCTTCTGTGGTGTTTCCTCCGGCATTTATAGTGGCCTGTCCCTGCCGCTTCCGGTTGTCAGTTTCAGCTGTCCGTTGTAGTGGTTGGTATATTGGGTCCAGGTCGATGTGTTTGTTGATGGAGTTTGTGGATGAGTGCCATGCTTCTAGGAATTCCCTGGCTGTTCTTTGTTTCGCTTGCCCTATAATGGTAGTGTTGTCCCAGTCAAATTCATGTTGCTTGTCGTCTGCGTGTGTGACTACTAG
>NC_057734.1:48828995-48841948 GCF_004010195.1 Chiloscyllium plagiosum
AGCGGCAGGGACAGGCCACTATAAATGCCGGAGGAAACACCACAGAAGCGCTTCACAGGAGGCTCCCAAGCACTGAGGATGTCACCTAGACAGGGGACGAAACGTTTGCAACAAAAACTTCCAGCACGGCGAACAGAACCACAGCAACGAGCACCCGAGCTACAAATCTTCTCACAAACTTTCTCCCCGTAATTCTTGGTCCCCTTACCAATCAAGAACCTATCTGTCTTAAAACACTCAATGACTTGGCCTTCAGAGCCTTCTGTGACAATGAGTTCTACAGATTCACCATCCTCTGGCTGAAGAAATTCTTCCTCATCTCAGTTCTAAAGTGCCGTCCCTTCATTCTGAGGCTGTGTCCTTGGGTCCTGGTCCCTACTAGTGAAAACAAGTTTTTCCAAGTACATTCTATCTCGGCCTCTCAGTATTTTGTAAGTTTCAATGAGATCAGGAGTCAGCATGGACAAGTTGGACCGACAGATCTGTTTCCATGCCACACATCTCTATGACTCTATCATCCCTCATCCTTCTAAACTCCATTGTGTGCAGACCCAGAGTCCTCAACTGCTGTTTATGTGACGAGCCTATCAAGACCCAGGATCGTTCTTGGAAACCTCCTCTGGACCTCTTCCAATGTCAACATAGCATTCTTTAGATACAGGGCCGAAAAGTGCTCATAATATTCCAGATATGGTCTGACTGAGCTTTATACAGCCTCAACAGTGCGTCTTTGCTCTTGTACTCCAGCCCTGACAAATGAATGCTAATATTGATGTGCTTTTCCAACTGCCAACTGAACCGGCATCTTAACCTTAAGAGAATCCTGAACTAGACTCCCAAAACCCTTTGTGCTTCAGATTTCTGAGCCTTTCCCTGTTTAGAAAATGGTCTGTGCATCTACTCTTCTGATCAAAGTGCTTGATGCCACACTTTCCCACATTGTATTCCATCTGCCATTTCTTTGCTCACTCCTAGCCTGCCCAAGCAGCCTCCCTGCTTCCTTAACACTACCTGTCCCACCTATCTTTATATCATTTACAGATGTAGCAACAATACCCTTAGTTCCTTCGTCCAGGTCGTTAATGTATAACATGAATACCTGTGGTCCCAGCACAGACCCCGATAGAACTCCACGAGTCACCAGCTGCCATTGTAAGACCAATTTATCCCCACTCTTTGCTTTCTGCCAGTCAGCCAATCCTCTGTCCACACCATGCCTTACCCCTAACACCATGGCCTCTTCTCTTATTTAGCAGCCTCCTGTGTGGTCCCTTGTCAAAGGCCTTCTAGAAATCCAAATAGATCATATCCACTGGCTTTCCTTTGTCTAGCTTGCTCCTTATCTCCTTAAAGAATTCAAACAGATTGTCAGGCATAGTCTCCCCTTGACGAAGTCGTGCTAACCCAGCCCTATTTTACCATGCACTTCTAGGTACTCCTCAATCTTGTCCTTAATAATCGCCTCTAAAATCTTACCGAGGTCAGGCTAACTGGCCTATAATTTACTGTCTTCAGTCTCTCTTCCTAAACAGCGGTGTTACATTAGCCATTTTCCAGTCCTCTGACTGCAAGTTGTCGTAGTTCTAGCAGATCATAGAGCTGCCATCCCATTAGAGAGAGAGAGAGAGATGGCAGGTGGTGGTTTAACCAAAGGGTCACCATACCTCAGCTGGTACAAGAATTGAACCCACATTTTTGGCATCACTGCATTACAAATGAGCTAATCGACCACTCGGTGATTGAACATGGTCAGTGATTTGGCCATTGTGAACACCTGAAAGGATGTTGCTTGATATAATCTGCTAACCGTGAGAACACACCCCCTATGTACTTGCACTGACTCTGACATCCAGCGCATTGCTCATTAGTGATGCACAAATGGCCACTTGTAGTTTTGAGGCAGGTAGATGTTTCAATGTTATGATGTCAACATCGTGGGTATCAACTGCAAAAGCCATAACATAGTCAAAGGAAAAGATTTTCAGAGAGCTTTTGAAAATACTGGGAAGGTGTTAAAATGGAAGCAGTCTGAATTCTGTTTAATTGTTTGCAGATGTATATTAACCACTTGATTCCCTGCGAATAGACCCGGGAAGGTTTTGTGGCAGAGTGGTAGTGTCCATACATTGGGCCAGAAGTTCTGTGATGGTCAGTGTTGTGTTGTAGCATGCTCAAGCTGGTTCATGTATTTAGAAAGCAAATAGACCTATTTTGAACCTGGGGCTGGAGGGTAAGTAGAAATACATGTATGTGCTCCAGTTCTATCAGTCACCTGCTGGCTTTCTGGAATAAAACAGAGTTCCAAAGCAATGAGGATTCCAGTGGAATGGATGAAGTGAGGGACTGGGGAGTTTTTTTTCCTTATTGCAAAAATATACTTTATTCATAAAAAGTTTGTCTATAAGTACTTTCTCATGGTTCTCATGGGGGTGGCACAGTGGCTAGCACTGCTAGCTCACAGTGCCAGGGATCTGGGTTCAATCCCAGCCTCAGGTGACTGTCTGCTCTGGGTTTCCTCTGGGTGCTCCGGTTTCCTCCCACAATCCAAAGTGTGCAGGTTAGCTGGATTGGCCATTCTATATTTCCCATAGGTTTAGTCAGGGGTAAATATAGGGTAGGGGGATGGGTCTGGGTGGGTTACTCTTCGGAGGATCGGTGTGGACTTGTTGGGCTGAAAGGTCTGTTTCCACACTGTAGGGATTCTATGATGGATTGAATCCATTCAATACAGTCTTTGCAGAGTGAAAAAAGATCCACTGAGATGACGTTGGAGTTTCACATCCCACAGAGCTTCCATGCAATTGTGTAAACGGGAGTTTTTAAACTCATGCAGGAAAGATATTTACAAATATTTTGGGTCAATGGGGGTGGGGATCTGTGATCTGATCCTGCAAAAAGATCCACTTTTTGCAGGAAGCCCTTAGACCGTGATCTTCCCCACTGCACCTTGGTGGCAGCTGGACCAAGCTTTAGTGTGTCCCTCAGCATGTACTCATGGACTTTGAAATGTGCCCGTCTGCAAAACGCGAGGGACCAGAAGATGCCAAGGGTTGGAAGATGATAGAGTAAATATATAGCATGTGAAGCTCACTAAAGTAATGTGTGGCAAGCTTATTGATGAGGGTGATGATTCTCAAATTGCTTTATTTGAGCACAGGAGCAAGTGCACCATGGAAATGGGGCCTATGAAAGTATGTAGCTTTGCACAGCTGAGGATTTGGGTGTGGTGTTTGGCGCAAGCTGTAAAGCATGGTGCACATTCAGCTCAAGAAAACGCGCAAGAAGTTGGACCATGAGTTGATAATGTTTTTACCTGATTTCCTAGGGAAAGGGAGAAAAGACTCCAAGTCGGCATGGTTTTTGAAGTGGAAGAATATGATCTTCGCACTACAGCAGCTTTGAGGAAGGAAATGTAACTCAGCTTGAACATCATGCCTCAGATTCTCAGATATTTTCGCAGTGAGCAGCAAAAGATAGCAAGGTTAATGAAGTCAGTGTCAGTGAAGTGTGGCTGCTGAAGATGTCCAAATAGCTTCGGTCTTGCTGATATCGGAAAGGGGAAATGCCCAAAGATGTGGGCAGAGATGGAGAGGATATGGAGGGTAGGGATAGCTGGGAGCTGAATGGAGTGTAAGAGCAGGTTGTTGTACAAGAGAAAGACGAAGGAAGCTCTGATAGTAGTGTGTCAGTTTTGTAAGCAGACTGTAGAACATTGTATCATAAAGCAACTAAACAACATGTTCTGCTTTTCGCACCTTGAAAAGTAGGGGGAAAAAAATCAGGTAACTACAAACTTATCATTCGAATGTCAGTGGTGCAGAGGAATATGCAATTAGGTGTCAGAGACCTTATGTGTAACTGAGACATTGATCTTTTCAATTAAGCAATTCAGAAGAATTGAGCAGCAGAGGACAACGTCATTGAGGGGATGAGCTCTCACCTACTTCCCTCATACAACCAGTAATTTACAGCAGGATTACAGCTTCGCGATAAGCCAAGGATGTGAGAGGCAGGCATGTGGAAGAATTGTATCAGCCATGATCATATCAAATGGCCAATGGGCTGAGTGGCCAACAGTTGCTTCATATGTGTCATGGCTGGGTTATTAACAGAGGTTCAGTTTTGCAAACCAAAAGCTCAATGTTAATTTATTTATTAGATTTCTTTCACAGTTAGTTATCTGGACTCTTAGCTCACCTTTCTCTTGGTTAGACTAGGTTGGAGATCCAGTTTGTGCACCTGTCCCTCCTAGAGGTAGTAGCGGTTTAGGGAATAGCTACCTGCTGATTATAGAAGGAGTATTTCTCAGTAAATGAGAACTGCTATGTCCCAATTTTTATACATCTAGCTTCCAACAGCAATGTGGGAATGACCCAAGTTTTTCAAATAATGCTGATGCTGAGTTAATTATTGGCTGCACAGCTTGGAATAACTTCCCTGCTCCCCTTTGAAATAGATCCATAGCCCCTCAATTTAACAGCCTATCGAAGATAAAATATCATTTCCTATTCCGCTGAACTCCCTCAGTCCTGCAGTGGAGCTTCACTCGAGATGGGAGTGATCTCACCTTTTGAAGTGGAATATGTAATACTGACCAGCTGACATGGGGAGAGTGGTAAGGCTGCAATTCACTGAACCACGACCAATGTTAACATTTACAATTTAACATTCCTAACAATTGGACAGTGTCATCAGTGGAGCATTGTATGGTCTTTGTCACATTGCAAATCTCAGCGAATTGCTCATATGTAACTAGAGTTGAAGGATCTGAGAGGCCAAATTTGGCTGTGTGGCACTTGTTTCCTCAATACTGCAATTGTCTTTTGAGATCCAAGTTGGTGCCTCTATTTCAGATGTATGCTTTTGAGGCAGAGTTATGCCTGATGCCATTTTATATTGACTGAGAATATATAGGGTGAACAAACCATGACATCTGTCCACATAGGATAGCATTGTCAGTCTCTGCATCTGGCTTCTTCCAGGTTTGTGCTGGAGATGCGAGTAATATCTCACTGTCCACTGTTGAGTAAGGGAGGTCACTGAAACACTATATTCAAAGGCCGATGACTTTGTTGTATTCCCTTTTGTTAGAGACGAGCAGATAAACGAGCATGAGAATTTGCAAGGTTTATGGTATAGGAGCCAGTGGTTGCATGCACATGACTTTGCTGGTACTGTGTGCCAACTTTATCATTACCAGAAGCAAAATGAATTTCACCATGTGTCAGCACAAGGAATGTAAGTTGATGCTGTGTATAATGGGCATGCCCTTTGTTCTGTAGCTACCTGCTGTAACAACTGTATTTCAATCACCATGGCAAACCCAGAGATGAGCTACCGGTGACATGGTGACATACCAGTGATTTTCAGCAGCATTCCTTAGGTACTGAAGCAATCCCTGTCCAAATGCAACAAGATCTGGGCAATATCCAGGCTTGGGCTGACAAGTGGCAAGCAATGTTCATGCCACACAACTCCCAGATAATAACCATTTCCAATAAGAGACAAACTCACCACCACCTCTTGACATTCAATGGTGTTACCATCACTGAATCCCCTACTATCAACATCCTGGGGGTTATCTTTGATCAGAAACTCAACTGGACTCACCGTATAAACACACTGACGACAAGAGCAGGTCAGATGCTAGGAATTCTGCAATGAGTAACTCACTTCCTGGCTCCTCAAAGCCTGTCCAACATCTGCAAGGCACATGTCAGGAGTACCCACTTGTCTGGATGGGTGCAGCTCCAACAACACTCAAGAAGTTTGACAGTGGTGGAGGGAGTGGATGCTTGTGGATGTGGTGCCGATCAAGCAAGCTGCTTTGTCCTGGATGGGGTCAAGTTTCTTGAGTGTTGTTGGAGCAGCCCCCATCCAGGCAAGTGGCAGAAGTGTGTACTAACTACAAGATGCACTGCAGAAATTCACCAAAGGCTGCTTAGACAACACCTTCCAAACCCATGACCACTTTCATCTAGAAGGACAAGGACAGTAGATACAGGGAAATACCACCACTTGCAGGTTCTCCTCTAAGCCACTCACCACCCTTAATTGGAAATATACCACTGTTCCATCAGTGTCATTGAGTCAAAATCCTGAAATTTCCTCCCTAAGGACATTGTGGGTCGACCTACCGTACATGGACTGCAGCAGTTCAAGAAGGCAGCTCACCCACACCTTCTCAAATGCAACTAGGAATAGGCAATAAATCCTAGCCAGCCAGTGACGTCCATGTCCCAAGAGTGACTAATAAAAGTAAAGGCATGTCTACAATCTCTTTCACAGTCACCTATTGTTCACAGGATAGCATGAAGCAATGTTAACAAGTAACCATGGCCCATACTGGTCCATACAGCTAGTGAATGGTATATACAGAAATCATTCAGATGATGTGCCACACTCTGATTCATTGTCATGAAAAGTATGCCTGTTTTCAAGGGGCCATCATGCTTAGCCCCTCCAATTGTCTCTAATGCAGAGGAGTACAATGATGATATTTTCCATAAGGAGTAATATTCCATGCTGATGTGTGACTCACATTTTTCTATGCGTGGAGATTGATTTGGTTGTTACTCTCCTGAGGCATTGGATCAGATCATGTTGCCCAAGGAGCATGCGGAGAGAGGGCAATGAAGTTGATTCCAGCTACTGGAAATGTAAGCAATTCTGAAAGTTATGCCTGTTTCCATTCAAAAACAGGAGAGTTGAAGAAAATCTAACTGAAATCCTCAGTATTGTTTGAGCAAATTAACAGCATTGACCCAGGTCAGTTGTCCCTGGTATTTGGACTTCACAATGGTGTGAAAAGTGAGGGCAATTTATTTTGATTCACTTATTGAATTAGAGAATTATGGAATAGATTACTGGGCATTGGAGTGGATAGAATAAGTGGTTTTAAAGAGCAACTAGTGCTGTTTGTGGAGAGGAAGGAGATTGCGAGTTATGTATTGAATTGAAGAAGTAGACAGGCTTAATGTGACATATTGACATTTCCGGTCATTCAATTCTTGAGTTCTGGCTGTGAACATATATAGATCTACATGAGTCCACTGGACTGTAATGTTGTACGACAGAGATTTTATACTTGTTATTTGGTGTTTCCACTGAGGGAAGGAAATGAGATTCCATTCCTGTGGTATTTCACATTTTCTATTTTCTTCTTGCTAACTTTTGAATCTTTTTCTAGGTTGATGAGGATGTAGCTTTGGAGCAAGCTATGAAATTCTGCCAGCTGCAAATGGCCACGTCAACGCAAAAACAGGTAATCAACCCAGGCAATGAGTGTGAGCGATTGGAAGGCGAGTACTTCTAAAGTTTGTGTATGTATGTGTGTGTCCCCATCTCTCTCTCTCTCTGTCTCTCTCTCTCTCTCTCCCTTCGAAGCAATAATTACAGAGAAGTTCAGAACCTAGCCACTTAACAGTAAGAGGGCAAACTTGTTTCAGAAGCCCAGCACTATTGTCCAATCTAGTTATCCTTTACAAAACTAGTTCCAAAGTCAAGCGTCTGAGGTGGCAGTATTCCACGTTATGTCTAGTCTGTGCCACGGTTGGAGATTTCCTATTTGATACTAAATTACAGCAGATTCTTGCTAAGCCATGGTTGGAAATGAAACCGAGATAGTCAGGCCATTATTACATCAAATAGAACTGATAAACTCCCCATTTTTGATGAGACACACTGAAGGCAGGAGGGGTTCATGGATCT
This sequence comes from Chiloscyllium plagiosum, assembly GCF_004010195.1. Lineage (NCBI taxonomy): Eukaryota > Metazoa > Chordata > Chondrichthyes > Orectolobiformes > Hemiscylliidae > Chiloscyllium > Chiloscyllium plagiosum. Next base: position 48,836,706 of record NC_057734.1, read on the forward strand.
TGTGTAAAGATGATGTTAGTATTTAGATTACACAGTTCCTGGCCAATGACTAAGTGCAGCTTGATTAAAGAAAATACACTGTTTGCCAGAAATATGTAAACCCAGGTGGTTATGCTGAAGTGATATCTGTGAGGTTTTGTGGTCAATGTGCTAGATGTGTTTCACAGAGTTGAGTAGAGCACTACAAAATAAAAAGCAGTACAGTGAAGGCTGCGATGCTTTAGTTGTAAACAGCTGCACTAGCACTAGAGCAGATCAATGCTTGGATAATGATGCTATGTCTCGTGATGTCGGCAGAACCCATGCATATTCTCCATTGCTCTTTTCTTTTCGTTCACTCTCTCTGTCTCGCATTGACTCATTTGCTGCCTCTTTCACTCATTGGCTCAATCTCATTCATTGTCTCACTTGTACTCCTGTTCACTCATACGTGCTCTCATGGACTCGTGCCCAGAATTGGTATTGTTCACTGTTATGCTCTCTTCCCTCGTGCACTGATTCAATCGTTTTGACATATTGTTCCCTAATTCAGCATTTGTTTTCTGCATCCTCTGTCTTGCACTCACACCTGCAGTCTGCCTCTCTCTCAATCATTCACACACTCCCTTCTGCAAACACTTATTTACTCGCATCTTACAATCTTTCACACAAAATTACATGAGTACAATGGAAATTGAGCTTTTCAGATCTCTGGATCAGCAAGGTTGCAGTGACCTCTATCTCCTTTACCTCTTGACATGAGGTGCCCAGCTCAGTCACTATACGAACCGGTGCAGTGATCACAGGAAAAGCATCAAGTGGGATAAAAGCATGCTGCAGCTGTGCTTGTCACTGTGACTAGGCATTTGAAGAAATCTGATTTCCCAATGATATTTTGGTTGCTGTAAAATGCGCTAAACTTCATCAGAAGGAACAGGTGCAGGGTTGTGCTATGATCTGAACCAGCAGATGTGAACTATGTGGAAACTGCCTTGTCAACAGAGATGACTTCCTGTGATCTTATCAGCAGAACATGGTTTCACCTCCTTCATCAGTGCAATCCCACCTCTGAAAATGCAAGTTATGTAAATTGCTGACTCAAGTTAAACAAATACTTTTATAAAAAAAACGTAATTGCTTTTGGGCAGTATTATTTTATAATTTGTGAATTATTTAGCAATGCAGCATGCTGGGACCTGTAACAATGCTGTGCTAACTAGTGTATAAAAGACTGTACTGGTGTACTAGGGCAGTTTACAGTTTCTTAATAGCACTTCCAAAATCAAAAATGATACGTTTTTTTAAGTCTTTGTTATACAACATACAAGCCTGCACCTTAGCCTGAGTCTGTGAACTCTCAAATAGCACTTAGAAAAGTCCCTATGTGGTGTTTATGACAGCTCTTCTTAAGTATTTCAACAATGCAGAAGGAGGGCACAGTGGCTCAGTGGTTAGCACTGTTGCCTCACGGTGCCAGGGACCCGAGTTTGATTCCTGCCTCAGGCGACTGTCTGTGTGGAGTTTGCACATTCTCCCCGTGTCTGCGTGGGTTTCCTCTGGGGTGCTCCGGTTTCCTCCCACAATCCAAAGATGTGCTGGCTAGGTGAATTGGCCATGCTAAATTGTCCATAGTGTTAGGTGCATTAGTCAGAGGGAAATGGGTCTGGGTGGGTTACTCTTTGGAGGGTTGGTGTGGACTTGTTGGGCTGAAGAGCCTGTTTCCACACTGTAGGGAATCTAATCTTAAAAAATGATTGGCGTGCACAGCCCAGAGCACTAATGATGTTGCAGCCAAGGCATCCATTTAAAATGTGCAGTGTATTGTTGAGCATGGCAGTGGCAGGACAGGCAGAGGCTCAGCTAGTTTTTCAACGGGAGGTGGGGTGAAAGGGCAAGAGTTTCTTTTGCTTTTCCTAGCAGCCAGAGTTATGTTTTGACACAACTTCTTTAAGCCGTATACCTCTTGGTCTTTTCCCCAGGGTAGAGAGGTCCAAAACCGGAGGGCCTAGGTCTAAGGTGTGAGGGGAAAGATATACAAGGGATCTGAGGGGCGGTGTTTCCATACAGACGCTGGTGCATGTATGGACGAGCTGCCAGAGGAAGTGGTAGATGCATGTACAGTTACATTTAAAAGGCATTTGGACTCTTTCATGAATAGGAAAGGTTTAGAGGGATATGGGCCACACACAGGCAAATGGGACTTGATTAATCTAGGAAACCTGTTGGCATGGATGAGTTGGACAATGGTCTGATTCCATGCTGTGTGACTCTATGACTCTTCCAATTGTGCCCACCACCCTCTCTCCCGATCCCCCACAGCCATGCCAATATCCTGTTCTCTGTGCTTCACCAATTCTAGTTTCTTAAGCAAGTCCAACTTCACAATTGATGGCTGTTCCTTCATGTGCCTTAAGCTCTGGAATTTCCCCCCCTCCACTACTCTACCTTTAAAACATTGTTTGAAACCAATTCCTTTGATCAAACGTTTATTCATCTGGGCTAAAGTCTCCAAATGTGGCTTTGAGTCAAATTTTGTTCCTCAGTGCTCTTTCTACGCAACCTACATGTCCCCCAAGGCCAACGACTTCAACTCCCCCTCCCACCCCACCAAGGACATGCAAGTCCTGGGCCGCCTCCATTGTCAAATCCAAGCTACCCAACAACTGGAGGAAGAGCACCTCATCTTCCACCTTTGGACCCTTCAATCATATGGCATTAATGTTGACTTCACTAGTTTCCTCATCTCCCCTCCCCCCACCTCATCCCAGATCCAACTCTACAACTTGGCACTGCCCTCTTTGAACTGTCCTACCTGCCATCTTCTTTCCCACCTATCCACTCCACCCTCCCCACGGACCTATCGCTAACTGCATCTACTTAGCGCCTTCCCAGCTACCTTGTGTATAACAAGTTTTAAAAAATAATTAAAGGGTGTGTTATTCATGGTTACTGGTCAGCAATGTGACAAAATATTCTTATGCATTATTGACTCCAGCCTTTGGTCTCCACTGTTTTCCCCCCCCCCCAGCCTCCTTCCATCCCACCCCAAACATTGCTGGTTATGGGCTTATGCATGATTCGTTGACTCTCCAGCTCCTCGAGTGCCGTCTGACCTGCTGTGCTTTTCTAGCGCCACACTTTTTGACTCTGCCTCTCCAGCATCTGCAGTGCTCACTTTCTCCTAGTTGTTGTAACGTTACTGTGAAGCCTCCTGCAAGGAAGCCTGACTTGAAAAAGTTCTCCTCCTCCTCCCACAAGAATCTGTGAGAGTCTCTCTCACTGCACCCCCAGGTCATTTCCAGTGCTCTCACCCTCTTCAAACACATTAAATGTTAAGACCCACTACTACAGCCATGTCTCCTTCCTTAGCAACTGCCTGCAACCCACTTACCCCCTGTGGCTGATCACTTCAACTCCCCCTCCCACCCCACCAAGGACATGCAAGTCCTGGGCCGCCTACATTGTCAAATCCAAGCCACCCAACAACTGGAGGAAGAGCACCTCATCTTCCACCTTGGGACCCTTCAATCACATGGCATTAATGTTGACTTCACTAGTTTCCTCATCTCCCCTCCCCCCCACCTCATCCCAGATCCAACTCTACAACTCGGCACTGCTTTCTTGATCTATCCTACCTGCCATCTTCCTTCCCACCTACCCACTCCACCCTCCCCATGGACCTATCACTAACTGCATCTACTTAGCGCCTTCCCAGCTACCTTACCCCCAACCCCACCCTGCTATTTATCTTCCAGCTACCTTCCCAATTCCTGCTGAGGGCCTTATGCCTGAAATGTCGACTCTCCTGCTCCTCAGATGCTGCCTGACCTGCTGTTCTTTTTCAACAACATAATTTTCGACTCCACTGTCATATTCCTGCTAGCCACAAGCATGGCAGTTTCTGCTGCTTTTCTTCCCTCTACAGTCTATCATTATAATTACACCAGACTATAATTATTTTTAACTATACTATAATTATTTTATAACTCTGGATATTCTTGCAACTTTACCAAGAGCTCTGAGAGTAATTGCAAATCCTAATAATCTCTGGGTGGGCATCTAATAGTTTTAGGTTAAAGTCAAATATACATGACAGTGTAAAGGACTAATGCAAATTTATCGTAAACTGTCTTTTTACTGTACTTCATTTAATTTCTTAAGTCCTGGAACCTTTTTGCATATTGGTACCAGCATCAGTAAACTGAAACGTCTGTGATGAAACATCACTTCAAACCTCCAGATACAGTTCAAGGGCCCTGCTTTTCTGGCAGCTTCATTCAATGTACTCTCCAGATCATTGCAGAAACTGCAGTGTTACCTCTGTATCTGCTCAGCTCCAGTCTGACAGCTGGCATCTCATAAAATCCCAGCCAGTTTAATTAGAATTATTTGGAATGAGTCACCAAATCAAAGATGTAGTACTTAACTGCTGGCAGCTGAAGGATGTCCATTTATAAAATGCTGTTCACAAGTTGAGTGTGTGTATGTGTCCATCCATCCATCCATGCACATATGTGTACATTGACTGTGGGTGTGTTTGTATGGGCTGGTGCACATTGAGTTGTTACGGTGAGTCTCACTAACTGATTAGATCAATTGTGTGAAAGTGTCTGGCTCTGAGTCTCTCCACTGCACATGGGGTGGGGGCATCAAATTTACAAAGACGCCATTAATTGTTGTATGAGGAACCCGAACAAAAATTATTTCATCTAATATTCATCAAATCAGTGGCTGGAGATCTCAGCAAGTTCTTTGTTACATTGTGAGACGTGTAGGACAATAGTAGCCACATTGATCAACACTGATTTAGCAAACTCATTACAATGGCACATATTAGGTCATCGTTTGGTTTGGTAACATCTGGTGAAATGTGCCCCAAGTAGTAATCAGCATTCACAATGTAAACCTGCTTGAAAGATAACAGAAATAGTGAAGAGGTATTGATAAGAACGGTTCGTAGTTTCAAGCTGGAACAGTGGCTTGCTGTTGAAGCTACATTGAAATTGACAGTCTCATACCTAAAGGTATACGTAGAGAAAAGTGCATAACGTTCCACTATTAGGACTGCGATCACCCAATGTAACTTCGAAGCATCTACAAGCACACTGTTCAATCTAATCACAAACATCACTTTTTTCCGACTCCCACAGCTACCTAGACTACACCTCCTCCCACCCTGCCCCCTGTAAAAATGCCACCCCATATTCCCAATTCCTTCGTCTCCGCCGCATCTGCTCCCAGGAGGACCAGTTCCAATACCGTAC